>NW_024881328.1:20465514-20468014 GCF_018691265.1 Tyto alba
TCAAAGTAAAATCGCGTCCTGTTATTTGGAAAAAAAAAAAAACAAAAACCAAAAAATCACGAAAAAGGTGTGTTCTTTTCTTCATTTTTCCCCTTTACCATTATTACAGTAAAATATGTATCTTGGCCATGGAAGAGATTATAAACAGGATCATCCTTTCCATGTTCTGGAAAGATGTCACAGAAGTTACGACATTTTCAGAACAATCTTATAACTTAGAGGAGCTGGAACAAAACAGTATTTAAAGCTCATATGAATGAACCCATGTATCCATCACCTTTCCTGTGTATTTCCAAAATGCTAACAAAAGTAACATGAACAGTGTCATGCTTAATGGACCCCAAACCCCTGCAGATTAAACGCAGAATAAATTCAATTTCCAATTCTGACCTTGACTGCGCAGAATAAGAACTGAGATACCTTCTATTATTGTGCATTACAGTAATTAAAATTCACTTCTACATGGAAATGCAGGAAATGCAACTATAGGAAAAACATGTGTACATACTGAGGCAGAACTTTCTTTATTCAAAATTATAAACAAATTTTTCATTCTTTCAAAACTATCTCTTTTCTATTCTGCTCTGTCTTTCCAAATTCTTCTAGATTATTGCCTTAGAAGAACAGTGGCAAAGCAAATTACAGCACAGCCAAGACCCATAGCAGTCTCCTTTAATCCTATATGTGATGAGGGAAGGGTATAAGTTTTCTCAGAATTTCACCACAGTTTCAGCAGCTATTCCCTCTTAGGATGACAACACAGGCACAGAGGCAGTGGCCCGGTGTACCTGCACCCAGCCAGCCACTGCGATAGCACTTACCAATGGCTATGAATAAGCACTCTTATTAGTACTGCTACATTGGCTGGAGTGTTCTGGAAGAGGAATGAGACCCTTTTGGTTTTATTTGAACGTCCTCTTTTGTAGTAAACGTATTTCATTAGAGCTTTAATTCATAGATGTAACAATAAAATTTAAGTTATGAGGCTTGGCATGAAAAAAAGTAATTTCAAAACACTTTTATGCAATTACTATGACTTAGAATTTTTAAAATATAGTATTAAAATGTCATTAGTGTACATTTGTCCCATGTTACAGGCTTGGTAATATGATCAAACTGAAATACTGCTAAAAGCTTGAGGGACTTTCATCTGTTCTAACCCATGTTTACAGCACAGACTTCTGCCCATACAGATCGGTTGTTCAAGCAGGTGGAGAAGCAAGGCACCCGGTGGACATAGCTAATCCAAGAGAAGTTGCAACTGTAAATGCAAATACACTGAAAAAGCTGCCTTAAGCAGTAAGGCTTGCTTTGTGTATGTACCCCACGAGTGGGAAAAGCTGTTGATACAGCTGCATCCACTCTCCGTGCTCTTTGCCGGCAGAGCACGCTACTTTGCTGTCACAGTCAATGTGGCTTCGGCCCCCAAATAGTATTTCTTTCATTCCCCAGCCACTTCCTTCCCAAGTGTTGCCACACTCTGAATCATGCTTCATTTCTTGATGAAGCAATTCACTTTTTGCCAGTAAAATTCTGTAGGAATGTTCAATTTTCTGTTCCAAAAGAGCAGGAACAGAGCAGGAGAAGGCAGAGTGCTGCCAACGCCTACCTGGCCTTGAACAAAGCTATATCTGACACAGAAAGCAGATTTTGGAAAAGATTTTACAAAGGACACTTTCCACATTTACACCAAATTGATTTCTACTTGTCCCAACAATACTGTTTTCCAATTAGGGTGAAAAACTATTTTATTTTATTTAGAAATGCTGTTATCATTAGAGTTTGAAACAACTCATTAGTTCCTATAATCCATCTCTGTACTGGGACTAAAGTTTTACCTTTTGAACCTCAACAGCTTTGACAAATGCATCCTCAATAAAGACAGACAACAGCACCAGCTATGGTGAAGCACGAGCCAGCTGTGACGTAGGGGTGCCTGGACCCTCACCTGGGAGTCCAAGACATCACAGCAAAAGCAGTTTCTGCCTTTCACACATCAGGAAGAGCCCCCCCTTTCCCAATGCAAGCCCCCGCCCCCACCCCCCCATCAGCACCACCATCAATTAAGCATTTAAGATACTGCACAATATTTTTATTTTACGTTTGAAACTACCCACAGTAATTAAACCCCATGTGTGTTATGTTAGAAATGATAATGCATGATCTAGTGGTCATCTTGAAGAGATTCTGAATTTATTTTGTTTTGGTCCTGTGGATACTTTAAACATACAAAAATACTTAAGCAGCACTTTTCAAGGTACAATATAAACCAGCTTTGCCAGAAAGAATGTCACTTGAAACGGTAGGTATATCGATGACATTAGAGAATCTGCTTAAACAAACAGCTATGGTGAGTTCAGATTTTTCTTGGTTTATAAAAAAAGCAAAAATAAAACCAAACCCCCCAAAAAAGTAACGTTAGCAAATTCAACAAAATAACGGCAGAGATAACATATCAGGAAATGGTTAAACCTCATTTCCTTGTCTTGCGACTATTTAA
>NW_024881328.1:20473014-20675514 GCF_018691265.1 Tyto alba
CCATTTTACAGAGCACAGCCTCCAAATAGCTGGTAAAGACACCCAGATGGTGTTTGGCCTATGTATTTTAGTCAGATGGTTGATTTTCCCCTTGGTGGGTTTGTAATGCTCAAGAAAACATTTTGCCCATCTATCTGCATTTGAGTAGTATACAAACTGACTAATAGATAAATAATCTGTGTGAAAGTAAATAGCCTTAAAGTAAACTGCCTTCACATTCCATTGATCAGCTCAGTCAGCAAACTTTTCTATATTGTCACTAATCTTCTAAATATTTTGGAGAGAAACATGCCAGAAATATAGAGTATTTCCATTTCTGTCTCGCATAAGGTCATTATGAACTCCTCCTTGAATTGATATTGATCCTTCAGCTTACAGAAATATTCCTCCAATTTATTTTACTTTTGTTGCCGTAGGAATTGTTAGTGAAGGTACAAGGAAGAAAATGCGCTGATGCAGAATGGGATCTACACATAAAAATAAGATGTAAAGCATCTGCAGTGATAGGCTGACACAGCAGATACTCTTTAACCATTTCAAGTTCCTTAAAATCCAGGGCTGTGCCAGTGGCCAGGGAGCCCCAGCTGAACACTTGGGCATTTCTGCAAGCAGCAGCCCCCAGCTTTGCACAGTTGTAAAAGACAGCAAATAGCTTTCTACCATGGAAATGTCAAAGACCAGCAAATATTTCATCCTGAAGACACCATTAGAACATATTTTGTCTCTATTCTCAAAAACAATCCTAACCTTTGGGACCTGCTCAAGTTCAGCATCATGCTTCAGCCCTTCCTGGACACTCCTTGACAAGAAGGCCACCGAGAGAGGTGAAGGACCAGCAGCATGCCAAAACCTGCTCACTAGGGAGAAAAGAGGGACTGAATGTGAGAGGAGGGAGGAAAGCAATACAAAGGACAGGACATGGCAGGGGGTTCAGCCAGCTCAGGCCCCCAAACTGGAGGAAATTTCATCAAAGGAGTAGCCAGAAACCACTTGGAGAAGGGCTGAGGAGCCTCCTGTTAACACTAACTGGTCAAGCTCTCGCCACATTCAACAGGCACCCTCCCAGACCGATGCCAAGGACAGCTGCTGGTAAAGAAAAACTTGGGTAGCAATCTGGCTCTGTCTTCCTCTCCTCACAGCTGCTGTGATAGGGGTGAAGTTTCCCACTTCTGCTGTCCCAAAACTGAATCGAGCCATGGAAAGAATGAGTGTGAGTGCATGTATGCACACATGTGGAACCTGCATTTTTACACCATCTCAGTTTCTACCTGCTTCTCACTTTGGTTAACATTTGAAAAATCCATTTCCCAGAGTGACTTTTTAAAGAGAATGATTTAAAGCTAGAAGCCAAAGGGACCATCAACAATTTTATTTGCTTTTGTTTTTGCTACTGGATAGAAAGAGGGCAAAAACCACTCTAGTGGGTTGCTTTCATTTTACTTGCTGAAAGAAAATCTGTTAGGAGTACGGTTAGGAGAAACAGTTAACAAGAGTTGGTTTATCAAAACTTGCCTGAGCCTTTCAAAGGAGCACAGCTCAATGGCAGATATGAAAGTCAATGTCTAAGACAGAAATTGGGTCAGCGATCTGCAATAGCGTACTTGCCAGTGTGATCAGCGTGAACATACAGCTAATGGGGACATCAGGATCTCCCAAATACGAGGATGGTGGAATGACCAGGGTGAAGAAGCAGCCTGTGGAGGTTTGGGGAAGCAGAAAGACTGGGTCGTAACAAGTACCATAGACTGTAATTGCTGTTGAAAAAAAAAAAAAAAGAAGAAAAAGAAAGAAGGAAGGAAAAAGAAAAAAAAAAAAAGAAAAAGAAAGGCAGATGATGTACTTAAGTCCTACTTTCTATATCCTTAATGAAAGGCACTGTTTTTAAAATGGTACTTTTATGCTTAAAACATAAAGTTTTAGATAGACAAAATGTTTGCCAGGAATCCATCTTAAATTAGATTTTGGTTTATTTGCTCTGTTTTTAGCACGTTCTATCTAAATATATATATATATCTTAAAAGAAAAATAAAGGAAAGTAATAATCAAGAGTCATAAATTTCCAGCAATATCACAAAATCCCTCATTAGCTTTCTGAACGCTAAATGTCTCCATTGATTTAACAAAACGGACAAGGTCTGTACAATTTTGAGAAGACAAACATGACCTAGTAACAGATTGGTATCTTTCTTCTTGGGGCTTTTCAGTGCATTTATTTAATTGTTTTGAATGTACATTACTTAACAGAAACATTAAATGCCAGTGCTTTGCAACAGTTTTGTTACTGTCTCTTTAAAGTAAACAAACAAAAAATACATTCAAAAAAGCAAGGCTGTTTTGTTCATGTGATGGCAGAGGCTTTGGGCAGCTGCAACATGCACTGCTCCTGCTCAGAGACGTTACCCAACATCAGTCAGCTGTCACCAAAAGAGTTGCACGGAAAGCATTAAAGGATAATAAGAAAGGTGGGGGGGTTGGGGAGAACTGAGCAAAATGCCACACAGGCCAGCTAGTCTTTCCAGAAGGAAGACACCAGAATATGTATATTTGGAGGAGGAAAAAGTGTGCGTATATGGAGGGTGGTGGTGGGGGATAAAGAGTGATAACATAGAGAAAAACTTGACTTCAGGGGAAAAAACAGCAGCGCTCAAACTTGTTTAGCAGGTTCACATTCCTAACGTAATCTGATTTTTGTGTTGGTGTTGTTTTTTGCCCTATTTCTTACTCTGCTTTCCAAGAGAAATGTAACAAAACTGAGGTAGAAATAATGGTGGGCAGACTCCAGCCTGGAAGATTTCTAATGGATGCTAAATGAAGATTGCTTTAAGGACAATGGAGCCGTACGTACACAACAAAAACTCAACTTTATAGTATGGAAAGGGAAATAAATGTACTTTGAGGGTTCAGTTTTGCTTTGTTATTTGTACTGTTTGTTTGGTCACAGACCACTGCGTTGCTATAAACAGCTCTGCAACCCATAGCTCTGCCAGCGACGTACACTGATCCCACTCCCTACAGCTTCACCAAAATAACCTCAAAACTATGACTAGAGCTGCGCAACAAAGGCCAGCAGTCACAGCTTAAGGTAATTTGCCTCTCAGAGTTCTACCAAATCTTACGCTTGACTGTTTTGGAAGCTAACATAAACCGATTAAGTGGCTCTTTTTTCATCTATGCACCTTCTAAAGACTGTATCACGTAATTATCAAGGAGCAATATGCCGAAAACTCTTACAGTTTACCATCAAGAAAAATTGTTCTGCTCTGGTTTGATCTGACAAATTGGCAAAAGAACCATTTCTGAACACTGGGAAATCCTTCTGTTTCTATTTTTAAAAACTGTAAAGCTTCAGTCATATCACACTTTAGTTTTTTCCTGGATACATTCAAAGTAATTTTCCTTGCCATTTTCCAATTGTTGAGGTAAACATACATATTTAATATAAAGTAACATTGAAGCCTAGCCTATAACTCTCAGCAGTACATAGTGCTTTCAACACATTCCTTTGAGGTACTGTACAAATCACAATCACTTTCCTGAGTTTTTGCAGACAGAACATTAAAAGAAATGAACTGCAGAAATTAAGGTCCAGATTACCATTACCCTGTTTTACCTGTTCTTAGTTTAACACCGCAGAACAGACAGGATTGAGGAATACTGTTGCTCTTAGAATAGCAAAAATCTGGTTCTCTGTCGCAACACAACCGTTCATCTCTTTAGTCCAATAATGTTTGAAGTTAAAGCTCTTTATATTAGCACATGCCACCAATGTAATTGTGAGGCAAACAAAAAATAAAGCACCACTTCAGGCACTTGACAGCAACTAAATCTCAAGAACAGCAGAATGGAATCAACACACAGGGTTCATGTCCTTCTGAAATCAACCCACTTGCACCTTGCTCCTTGGTGAGTATTGTCTAGCTTGAACAGAACTGAGCATCAACATACGCTTTCTGTCATGTGTGGCTTTTTCAGATCAGCAGCTCTTGTTTGATGCACTTTTCCTTCAAGTCTACCCTGACTCTTTAGAGGCAAGGTAAATTGTAGTCTTCCCAGTACCCTTTGCAATTTTAACACTACTGAAAAGGGTTCTCTACCCTATGTAGCAGGTTCTGTGTGTGCCAACATTCATTACTTTTTTTTTTTTTTTTTTTTTTTTAAGTAGTATCACTGACTGCAACCAAACATTTTGTTCCATTCAACATATGTATCAAGCTCTTTTTGAGATATGCTAGGCTGTATCTTGCAGAAAGCATTTTCAAAGTCTTGATATGTAACTGGCCTCAACTGGCTGGGCATAATGGCTGAAAGGTCTGTAGCTGGCATGGCGTGGAGTGGGCCCACCACAGCTTCCTGACACAAGTGAGCCACATCTAGTCCAGAAAAGCCTTCTGTGCGCTGGACAAGCAGTGCAACCTCCTTGTCATTGAGACAGTAATTGTGCTGTGAGAGCAGTTGTACTATTATCTGGTGTCTCGCTGTGCTGTCAGGAAGTGGGATTAAAAGTCGTTTCATGAAGTACCTTCGAAGAGATTCATCAATTTCTTCCGGTTTACTCGTGGCGCAAATTACTACTATTTGGTCCTCCGCAGAAGTCAGTACAGTGTCCAGCTGCATAAGGAACTCGGTTCTCATCCGACTTACTGGACTGTGTTCTTCACTCACTTGAGAGGAAAGGAGCATATCAATGTCACTAACAAAAATCACCGAGGGCTGGCGACACCTTGCCACGAGGAAGGAGGCATGGACAATTTTTTCCCCTTCCCCTAACCACTTTGTGACAAGGCCTGAGCCAGTGATTTTGAAAAACGTGGCCCCCAGCTGACTAGCTATACATCTGCCCATTAATGTTTTGCCTGTTCCCCGAGGTCCAAATAAAAGGATGCTCCGAGGTAGAGCAGTCAGTCCATTGAATGCATCTGACCTCAATACTGGCCATAAAACCTCCTCCTTAATGACGGCCTTTACTAGATCTAGGCCAGCGATGTCACTCCAGTCCACGGGAGGTCCTTGGTTGATAATCTCATTGGTAACAAGGTCAATGAGGTGTGTGTCAGTATTCTTCAGTTGCTCGTCCACAGAGTGGTTGGATGAGGTAGCTGCACGAAGTCCCGGGCCTTGCATTGGGTGAGGGAGGAGCTGCCTGTGCTCGTCACCATGCTCATTCATTACTGGGGAGGTATACTTCCCAAATGAGTCACTTGATCTCGAACCCAGTGAGTTTTTAGCAGTACTATAGGATGGGGGTGTTAAAGCCCTACTGGACTGGCTGCTGAATTTCCTTTGCTGTTCAGAGGACATTAACTGCTTTGTTGGCTTAAATGCTAAGGATGATGTTTCAGCACTTCTGTCAAAACCATTCCCCCTGTTTGCATTTGAAATGCTGTTGTCAGGCATTCGATACATGGGACTCTGTGTAGATCTCTGTTGGCCATAGCTGTAATTTCCATAACTGGAGTCCATTTCTCCTTGCCCTGCCATGTAGAAAGCTTTCCTTTTGAGAGAGCTGGCTGAACTGTTTGTCAGGGCAGACGGTGCGATGGGCGTCAGACCGTGGCCCTGGTAGGAGTAGCTGGGGACGGTGGTTGGGGGCAGAGGGGTTGGAGCAGGGATTCCTGAAGGCAGGTACGCTGAGGGTGGGGGGGCACCCCCAGGGCTGTACCCAGGGCCAACAGCAGTTTGAGGAGGATAACTGGCAGAAGGGTAACTGTAACTGGAGAGGTTAGAGGTCCCGTTGTAGCCAGGGACGAGGGCTGGTGGCGGCGGTGGTGGTGGGGGCTGTAAAAGTCCCGAGCTATGCAGGGGTGATGGATGAGGGGATGGAAGTGCAGGTGCTGGCTGGCTGCTGTAACTGGTATGCAAGTATGAGCCATTGTATCCTGTGGCATATTCCTGAGATGGGAGCCCTGAATGAAGACTGGGAACGGTGTGACTTCCACAGGTGCTACTGGAGTAACTGGGTTCAGCCAGGTTACTGGCCACCCCAGGAGAGCTCCCGATGCTGGCCGAGACATCTGTGGGAGGGAGGGCTGCACTTACCCCAGCTTTGCTGGCAGTGATAACATCTGGGACACAGTTCATGGGATACACGCTCTCCGAGTTCAGCGACGGCTGCCACGGCTCGCTTTCATTCTTCCGACCGTTCACCAGCCCCGAGGGAGCTTCAGAGTAATTGCTGAGAATGGGCCGCTCGGCTGGGCCTTCCAAAATACCGGAGTATTTTTCTGCATACTTTTTCAGAAGATTGGAGGCGGTCAGAGCTGAGATGTCGTCGTTGGCCCAGGCATACTGGTAGGTGCGCTGCAGATGCCCCCGGTAGGCTTCCACCTTGTGGGCAGGGGACCGGGTGGTTGAAGTGATATCAAAGTGCTGTTCTGGCCACTGGGCATGCTCCGGCGTCCACTGCATCTTCAAGCCTAGGGCGGCAGGAAAAAACAAAGTTAACAGCGAGCTTGGCCTTTTTCAGATGCTTTTAAATGAGTTCTCAAATGTACTGTCTGTGAACTACTTCATCTCTCTGAAACATTGTACTTAACACCACAGATCCTTAAGGAAAGAAAATGCAATGCTCTTATGAAGCAGTATGAACTGCTTGGTTTATTGTAGGCACATACACACAGAGCCACATTTTTTGCCGATTCAGTAGGGGGTTATTTGTTGGTTTTAAAAAAATACAGGTAATGACAAATTTCTCAAATCAATTAAATAAGACTCAGCACATTTTAAATACTCTGCGTGCAGATTCATTGTTAACATACAAGGCATCCAACTGCTCTGTCCTCTTTCATCACTGTTTCAGTTTTATATTTTAACCAATATAAAAATATGAGACACAGCTGACAGATCACATCTAGGATACCTCTCTTATTTGGTACTGAACACCTAGTTAGCACAGTATAATGCACCCTGCGCAGAACAATATGACACAGACATAGCAGGTCATTCCATAATCCAACTCTCATCTAAAGTGGTCCACGACAGTTTCAAATCTGCTTCGTGGAGTGCAGCAAAGCAATCTCCCAGGCAGCGCTCCGTCGCTTTCATCACACAAAGCCTACAACTCGGTATGAATTACAACTGGCTCCTTTCTGCCTCTCAGTTCTGTTGTTGAGGCTCTGGAAAAAAAAAACAAGCATGACTTGTCTGTCGGTCTCCTTGCTTGCTCTCTCCTTCCCCCTGCCCCCTCCGCCTCACAGCCTCCAGGGTACAAAGAAAGAGGGTTTAAAAAAAAAAAAAAATGAAGAAAAGGAAAAAGAAATGAAGCCAAGTCCCTAAAAGTTCTGTGGCTTCCACAGCTAGCTATAAAAAAAAAAAAAAAAAAAACAAAACACTCTATCCATAAAAAAAAAAAAAAAAAAAAGACCAAATGCAAATGTCATCTTAATGCAATTAATCTTGTAAATAATGTGATGTGAATTATCCCCCCTCCTCCTAATCCACTGTGCAGAGTAAGGGCAATTTACAAGCCTAAAATAACCCCCTCCAACTCGTACCTATGCACGGCAGACACACTGCTGATTTTTGTACAGCTGTATCAAATAGACCTCCTTAATCTCTCTCGTATTACCAAAAGTGATTTTTGCAAACAGTCTTGTGCCCTCTGGCACAGATTCCCTGATAAGGAGGAGGCCTAGTCGAAATGAAGCATCTGTGGCACTAGCTCCCCTCTGAATTACTGCAGTCTATTTTGACAGCTTCTACCCCCTCCTGTTTTTCTCCCCAACCCCTTTAGCTCTTCATTGCCTGACTCTGGCATCTGACATGGCCAGCTTAGCCTCGCTGAGCTAAACCTAACACAGCACACAGTTTGGTAACAGAATGGCATGTTTATTCCCTTCTGACTCCCTCTTCCTTGTTTGCAAAACCACTGCACCAGACACTGGAAGTTAATTAGCAGGATGATGCTGTGCTAATTGTGTTAATTTACAAGGTTTTAGTCAAAGAGAATCATGCCAGGGCTGGCACTGCTGTCATGCTTCCGACTTAATGATTAAGAAATACTGAAAACAAGGTGGGAAGGATTGCAGTAATTACACAATAAATGAATAAAGCAACAGATTCATTTGCAATTATATTTTATTGCAGTTGCACTCATTTGCATTTGGATTCTTCATTTTTATTTTTGGATTTGTGTATTTGCAAATCACCAAATCATTTAAATTTAACCTGAAAACTGCAAAGTACCTCTAATTGAGCCTTATATTTTATTAGTACAAGTGCTGCAAATCTTAGTCCATGTGAGCATGCCATTGATTACTTGTGGATTTTTTTTTTCCTGAGGGTTCTCTTTCTCTCTTCTTTGAAACACTTTGACAACTTGAGAAAAATGTCTGTTAGCAATTATACAGTTATCCTATAAAAATTAATTCAGAGAAGGGCTTTTGTCAAATGCAGCTTTGAGACTGAGTTTTTGGCAGATTTATTTCTTTCATTTAAAGTTAATATAAATTTTTTTTGCTAATTGTTTCTGATGTTTCAATTACTGCCTTTCAGAAGGGGTAAATATATAATGAAATTGGGTGAAATTATAGAAATAATGTTATGAAAAAATGCAATTTTAATGAGAAACTATCAGAAGCTTTTCAGAAATCATATTTTGTTAAATTCAGCTGGAAATCTGAAGAGCACATCACTGAGAACCAGTTGCAAGTGATCAGTATCTCAAATTCTCCTAGTGTCGTGAGATTTACTTCAAACTTTTTTAAAAGGAAAGAATATTAATGTTCTTGTAACATAAACTGCCTAATAGTCATGTGAGTTCATTACTCCAGTGTAAAAAAAAAAAAAAAAAAAAAAAAAAAAAAGCCAAACAAAACAAACAAGTAAATAACACCTATCCATATTCTGTGATATTGGGCTTATAAGGTTACCAAAACACTGAAAGCTTCTGTTACAAAGATTCAGAAGAACTTGAGCAGATTGATGTTTCATTAGATACTAATGAACGGATGCCATGAGAAAGACTCTTTGCAAAGAAAGCACTAAAGCAGCAGTGATACTTTTGTAAGGGAAGGTAAAATAGGCATGGATGGAGCAGAGAATCTGGCTGGGCTGGTACTTGTACTGTAGTTAATGAATATGCTTTTGGCACACTGTCTATAATGGCTTGTAAAAGGAAGACTATTCAATTTAAAGAGATAAAAGAATGCACTAGGTCAAAGCACAACAACATATATCATACACTACACATTTAGCAAGCTTTTCCAAATACCTTTCACAAATACTTCAAAAATTTCATCAACTGATCTTTTTTATTTAGAATAGATCATGTGCTTTTAAAATAAAATAATTTTTTTTCTAGTCACAGTGGGGAGATGTATTTAGACGGTGTAAAAATGTAATTCTTTCCATTTTGTTTGCCTAGATTAATTAATTTTCCTTATTATGAGGCTGCAAAAGAATGTCAGAAAATCTGAATTATCCCTTATAAGAGGAGGAGGGAAAATCACATCATCAGCATTCTTTATTTGGAATAATTGTTAGATAGATGAGTAGTTTCACATTGTCATGCTATCTTTGGATATGCTCACTGCACAATAATTGAAAGTTTATTTATTGATGCATATTAAATACCAATGCATTTAACAAAGGCTGTAAAGGCAGGATTGGGCTTTGATTAGGTAAGCTTAAGAGAACCGTTCTCATCCCATGAAACATGAGCATTTATTCCAGCACATTGCAATCATTAGTGTTATGTGGAAGCATAGGTTAATAGTTAACCATAAGCATATTTTTTGCATTAGTAAGCAGTTAAGAAATCTGTATTTATATGGAGTCCACTGGAATGGTCTAAACTAGGGGGCACAAAGAGCCATTTCTTCAGTTTGATATTAATCAAAAAAGCAGCAAACTTTTGCTAGGTTTGACTCAGTTTGTTAATAGTTCAATAATTGTTTAACAAAAGTCAAACATCTGATTCGGGAGGAAAAAAAAAAAAAAGAAGTTGTAGTTTCTTTCAATTATGCAAACACTTCCATACCCCCACACCCCCTCAACTGCTTAACCTTTGCAGCCACTTACTCTCCAAATTTTAAATTGTATTTTTGTAGTTGCTTTTTGCTTGAGCACATACACCTTCCTACATTTCTTCTGTCAGGAATCCAAATGCTGATATAAGCATCTAAAATCAGGTAAATAAGGGCATATTTAGAGGTTGCATTTATTTTTTTTAGTGTGATTTAAACTCTGACATAAACCACGGTCCTGCAGGTAGTGTATTTGCTTAATAACTTACTGAAAATCCAGAAGCAATGCAAGGCTGAATGCAATTTTCAAAAAAATCTTTGCTAACATTGGAATCCTCTGGGCTATCAACATTTTTGAACTGTGTAAACTGTGCTGGTATGGGCTGTAAAAGGCTAAAGGAAAGGATCCTGTTCTTTAAGTACAGATATGTACTTTATCAGAGAATTGCTTTTAAGACAAAATTAATACATTATATAGGAGAGACAGTGTAGGCTATTTTAGCAGTATCTAATTTTCCTTGTCCTGACAGCCCTTCTATATGTCCCTCCTCCATAATTCTTCCAGCTGGATCTATCTGAATTACATTTAAAGTAATTATAGTCAACAATTTCATTATTCAATTACTTTGAACCAAGTGTTTGACCATTTTTTCCCCTTTCTTATTTTGTGCACTTAGCCTGAAAATGTGAAATCTAATACTTCCTCAGTTTCACATACAATAATTCCATATGGCAGAAATCCACTTACCTATTCAGATATATGAATTAAAATAAACAAAACATTAAAAAGAAAAAATGCCAGAGTTAGGAAAAAATAGCATTGTAATCTGAATGCAAATGGGAACAAGCAACATCCTACACATGGCTGGATGTCCAGCAGGGCCTGATCCTGCTGGGAGTTTGAATGAGTTTGTGCATACAAAGAACCCTCCTCCGCTCTTGCCCTCAGTATCAGGTCAAACTGCTCAGCCCCTTACAGGATTATATCTGTTACAAATGATACACATAAATAACCAGCCTTTCCTTTCAATTTAAATAGAAGGGTTTCTGTTAAAAACAGGCACGGAAAAGTCCAGAAATATTAGCTAGGGCCACACTGGGAGAAAAGACAACAAAGGATTTACGGTGTCTTGAAGATAAGCCCAAACAACGACAGTCACCTTCCAACTAACCAACTTGGTTAGCAACGATCTGCTTCAGACAAAGGACACTGGCACTTCAGTAAACTTCTCATCTATTCACATCTCTAATAAAATAATCAAGCTAAAATTAAATCATATGCAGCTGTGGTTTTCTAAAGATACCAGCAGAGGTTGCATTGCGCTTCAGAGATGCTGGGGAACAAAACCTAAATGACACAGAGCTACTGTGTACAAGGAACTAGAAACAGGGCAGCACACCCACCTTCCCAGCTAGCTACCAAAGCCTGGATCAGGGACCTCCAACATACCTGAGGAAAAAGAAAATAATTCCTCTCTTGTTATCCCTCTGTTCCTGCCTTGTTCATCCCTGCAGTGCCTTAGGTCCTATCTAGCACGGGTCTGCAAATTCCTTTGTAAACATCAGTAGCTCAAGCAGGTTCTTAACTTTAGTTATATGGTTAAATATGATCTGAGCAACTGCTTAATGCACTGCTGAAAAGGGGTAGACTGTACAAGGGGCAAACAAGTAAATGAGATAATTCTGATAACTGTCCATAACAGACTTGTAGGAACACACTGTTGCAAGGTAGGAAACAACGCTAAAACCACAGCTCTGAGTACCACCAACCCTCATCCCTCTACACTTGCATGCGGATGTGAATTTCATCACTTTGGCCAAATGTGTAAGCAATCCAAAGACTCCAAAAACCGTCCCTACCCACTGAACTGCTGCTCCCAGCCCTGTCTTAAATTATTCAAGACACTGAATATTTACACAACCAACCATAATGATTCCAGCCAAGAGATTGCTTCTTGTGGACATGCAGAGATCAGCTCTGCCACAACAGCTATCGACTTAAATAGGAACTTCACTGGGAACGTGCCAGGACTCTCAAACTTCATACTTCAGTGAGAGCTGAAGGTGTTAGTACCTTGAGGATCAGGCCCTAAATCCACATTTTGAAATCCTTCTTAAGCATGGGACAGAGCTGAATAAATGAGTCATGCTGTAACCGCTGCTTGAGATGTAGGACACACAACTCCCTGGGTTTGTACTAAATCTGATAATATTTTGTAAAACTGTATACTGTCATATGTCCCATAATAATAAAAATTAATTCAAGATAAAACATTTCTTTTACACTCCATTTTTTATTAATAAGCATAATTTCAGCTGTTTGAAGATAGTGCAACTGATCTCTCTTAATTGGAAACAGGAGGAATTTTGAAGAGTGGATTGAGCTAATTATGTTTTGCAGGAAAGAAAAAAAAAAAAGGAAAGAAAATTATTCCCACATTTATTTTCTAATTACTCAGTGAAGACCTCTGCTCCAGTCCATGAGGAACTCCTTTGACGTCAAAGGACTCAGTGGGAGGATGAGCATCCAACTGAGCTGCCCAGCTGTACAGGCCCAACTTTGGAAGCTTTTTTCAGTAAGTGGCAGCCACAAACTCATGAAAACAGGCCTGGAAAGCACTCACAGCATTTTCTTGGTGGGGGCCTGTTCTTCCTATTATATATAGCCTATGCATGCCACGCACATCAGTGGGAGCATGCTGTTGGCAGGGTATTTACAATATGACTTCCATCTAGCAGGGATACTGAAAACATTTCAGTCTTTAAAACAAAACACTTAAATCACAAGCAAGATTGAGCATCACATATATGTCAACATCACTTAAAGATAAAAACAGTAAGAAAAATGCAAAATATTTTAGGAGAGTCTCGACCATTTAAAAATGAAATTCCAGACATTGAATCACAAACTAATACATCCCAATTATTTAATTTAAATACTGTCAAATGATTATTCATTTTAAATCACACTTTCAAACCTCACAACAGCAAATTGCAATATATTTACAGCAAATGAGTTCTCTCCATGCAAGCCCCCCTCCCTGCCATATACATAAAGCAGTGCCTTGGATAGTCACAAAGACATTTCTGGCTAAACGGCCCTTAGCAGATCCATCAGCTTCAAAGGCCTTAAGAAATAGAAATAAGGAGAAATAATAGTCAAGCAAGCAAAGGAAAGCTAAGTCCAGAGATGACACTATCTTAATCTGCTGGCAGAAGCTGGCTGGATCTGTAGGCCAACCAAGCAGCAGCCCACAGATGTGGGCTGTAGCAATTAGGCACTTGATGGGACTTCCTGAGATGCTGCCCACCTCATAGGTGTTGGTTTCTCTGCGGCAGCAGTCCTTAAGCACAAAAACATTCTCAGTTCAGGGCTCCATCCTTGTCTCGTAATCACATTGGTGCACTATCATTGTGTACCATAAATAAAACCATTTATACACACATTATGCCAGAACACTTCTGTATAAAGAATTGGTCATATTTGTGATTAACTGTAGTTTATCTTTGAAATGTTTTACTATATCAGTCTACCCTCACTATACTTATTTGCTCATAACACTTCTAAACCAACTAGAAAACAAACTAACAAAGACGGTAATTGCAATGAGTTTTCTTTTAATGTATTACAATGCTTCCTCTTCCCAGGCCCTAAATTTTTAAGCTGTTTCTGTCAAGTACCGCCAAACAGTACCACGCCTTTAAAGGACCTAGCATATTTTGTCAATGACAAACAAATAAGACTGTAATAATTTCTGACAGAATACTCAGAAGAACAGTAACTGTAAACAAAAGCAATCACAACTTATAAAAAAAATCTTTTTGTAGGCCCTGAACATGCGCTTATAGCTATAATGTATTTTTAGAAGATTTAATATACCACAAAATCAGCAATTATGCCTATATAAACATGCAAATCAATATAACTACTGCAGAATAACTGTAGTGATTCTGAGAGTTAAAATATTCACATAGTAAAATATAGTCATAAATTAATATAGAGTTTGGCCAGTTGGTACAAATACTTATGCACGTTTTCAAATGCAGTATAGTTTAGACCTGGAGCATGACTGTGCTTCCACTGAAGTGCCTACTTCAAGTCTCAAATAAATCCAAATAAAGCTTTTAGAAGTGCAGCAAAATGCATACTCTCTTTTTAAGCAACAAAATAGCAGAAGTAGCCTTCTCCTTGGTTCCCCTTCCAGAAGTGGAGTTTGAGGCACATTTACCTTGAAAGACCATAACACAGATCCTTAAAAGCAGAGCAGATAAAGTACATTCACTGCTTTATTGTGTTTCTCATGCAATCAACTGAAGCAGGTGAAACATAGAACCCTGAACTTGTTTTTTAACAAGTAAGTGAGAGGCAAAAGGAATGAATTTTCAGCACTAGGGAGCCACATATGGAGCGCTCAGATCCTGACCTAAACTCTTCCAGGAAAAAATTAATACCTGAAAATTATAATTTTCAAATATTGGATTCTATTATTTTTTCCATTTCTGTTGCTAATCATGATTCAGTAAATTGTTTCCATTTACAGAAATTTTTTTCTTTCACACTCATTATTATTGCTTTAGTTTCTCACTGTAAATAAAAATTTATTTTTAAAACATTTTTTCATATATCTTAAATCCATTAAGATAATTTCCTTCTTAAGCTCACTTTCTTTTGCCAAATGAAGATCATCAGGACATACCACACGTGTCCATGGGGACAGCAGAGCTAATGAATATGTATGTTTTATGTCACAACAGAGCACTCCCCTTGTTCTGCAGGATCGACCTTCTCTTATGTGAGTAAATAACAGGTGAGCACTTGTGCATGAGGATAAATGGGGTTAAAAGTGCCATAAAGGAATATACATTATTTGAACAAAGTGGGTGCACAATAAATAGAGATTTAAGTGATGCTGAATTATTTTTTATATCATAGTGTTCCAAAATGTTAGAAAATAAGCTTGCTCTAAAACACAAGACGAAGTTACATAGCAAGAGTTATTTAAAATATATTTCCCTCCAATTAAAAGCAGCAGCACTCCGTATAAATTCCACTACATTATTTTGTATATGTTTTTCAGTTCCCAAACTTTAAAAAAAATTAAACGTACATATGTATTTCATAGCTTTATGTATAGCAAGAGAAGGTTAATTCCAGAGATTTACCTAACCAGCTCTATTTGCCTTACAAATATGAAGGCAAAGATCAATTTCTGTAAGTTTCCAATAACTCTAGTCAGGTTTGACCCATTATACTCAACTAACAAGAGTGGAAAAGCAAATTTATATGGGCCAATAACACAATGCTCCAGCCTGTAACCAGGAATACTGCTTTCCTTTTGAAGCACTTATTAAAAAAACCTAGCAGCATAGGAAGGGTATAGACAGTTGCTTTACTGAGATTAGAGTACCTCTGCTAATTAGCAAAATGAGAACAAATACCGATTAAATGTATATATAGAAGTAATCAGATACTCAAAAAAAAAGTCCTTAAGAGGACTCCGCATCGTACAAAGCTTTTGCAAAATTTGTTTATGTTATTTATGCATTTTGCTTTTTGGCAATCTGCACATTAATTTTTAATGAAATAGTAAAGAGATGTTGCGTCTCACACTTCGATAAAAATATTCTATAGCCAGGACTGGGTGACATAGTACATTAATTCAGTGTCCTTCACTCCTGGGACCTGCGTATAATTTAGTCCAGCCTGAAGAAAATAACTTTGATCTGAAGGCTGTAGAAAAAGCTACATATGAAATGAGTTTTGGTGGGTTTAGTGTTGTTTCTTATATACAAGACGACACATGAAGATAAACTGCTTTAGAATGCTCCTGACGTGGCCCAGGATTAAGAGCAGGGAGCTCTTAGCAGAGCTCATCCACTCTCTCCCTTTTTCCCATTGTAACAGACACACACCACACATGTTTCTGTTTACTATAAACACCAGAGCAGCTAGCGCTGGCATACACTCTTTCCAAAGAGAATATCCCAAGTAAATGGATGGTATTATCAACCCAAATACTTATTTGTTCTCTCCATTAAAAAACCCCAAACAACCAACAACGTCTGTATTTCAACATGAGAGATGATGTTGTAAGAAGGGATGATGTTACCACAGGGAACCGGAGATTTCCACCCCAAGGTAAGGAACACCTTAGTTAAGTCATCAGAACTGTACTAATCACGCTCTTAGGGAAAACAGAACTCCGGCACGGCTCCTTCCCGGGCTTGGCTGCGCGGGCAGCTGACCCTTCCTTTCCTTCCTGCTCCCCCCAAAGCACAGAAACAAGATTAAAAGCAGAAGCATAACCAAAGAGCTGACATCCTAGAAATACTAAGCTGAGCTAAATCTTTTCCCCACTTAAACCTTTCAATTATTGTATTTGACAAATTCCAAAGATACATTTTATTGAATGAGCAAGAAAGAACCTGAATTAACTACTGAAAAATGGAATATAGCCAATTTGTATGCTCTTGGTTTGGGATTCACTGTCTTGTTTCCTCAGTGTTTGAAAGGAACTATATAGATTGTTCAGTTAGCCTGATAAATTATCCAGGGGACAGGAGGAGGAGGAACAGAGAATTTTCTATAGACAAATATAGAAATCTCTCTCTAGATATATGTATATACATTTATATATTTTAGACACACACAGGCAACAGAGAGAGATTTAACTCTGTGCATGCTGACATTTTTGCCATATTTCTGGAGAGAGTGGGAAGGAAAAGAAACTAATTCCTCAGGTTATATGCTGGTTCTCCCTTCTCAAAAAGAGCAAAGTTCATCCTTCAACAGGAAAAGTTGAGCCATGTCCTGAAACACACAGTATGTCATTGAGAGGGTGCACAGGCATTTCAAGGGGCAGAAAAAAATAATGTGCTGGCTTTAAAAACAGAAAGAAATTATAGAACCCAGCTGAAAAAATGTCACAGTCCTTTGCAGCTATCACACAAATCCAGCCTTTTCTGTAAACCACCTTCAAGAGACAACAAAAATCTAAACCGTGCAATGATCATATCAATAACTAGCTGAGCACTGTTGATAGATTAAATAACAATAAACTGTGTTATTTGTCGTTTAATTTTGTCCATAGTGTTATTGCATACATAGTCACCTAATGATGAAATAGTTTTAAAATTTGCTTCAGGGTACAGAAGTCAAGCTCCACTAATTAGCATCTCAAAGCACACTACAGGCACACATTTGTATAGCTGAATAATAGCACTTGTGTTTGTATGATGTTCTAAAAAACAACAACAAAAAAAGCATTATTTTACTTGAAGTTTTGATGATGCACACTGATGAAAGTCCCTTCTCTCATAAAAGGTACAATATATCACAGCTAACTGTAAGAATTTCAAAGACAAAGTAGAAAGGTAATGTCATAAAAAGAGCCAAAAAGGGGTTTTGGTGTCAACACAAGATGCCTAGACCCCAAGGTTCATGGGCTTGTTTCTCCTGTCACTTCTTTGGTTTGAAGTCACAAGGACCACTGAAGTTTACAATTTATTGTGAAAGAAATAAATGTGCCCTACTTTTTACTTTATGATTTTTTTTTTTTTAGGCAACAATTATTCAGCAGTTAATCACACAAAAGATATTTTGTTCACTAGCATTTGGGCTTTGTTTCACACATTTAATAAAAACTCATAACAGAAAATATTTAAAATTTAGACAGTGAGTTCTGATATTTGCTGCAATAGCTCAGTTTCTGATTTATTTGCAATGTCTAATAAGGTGGATTTCAAACTTTATTGAATGTGAACCTTCCTAAAATTTGCTGTAAACTGACTGGACATAAGTCGGATTTCAGCCACACTCCGAGACTCCAGTCTGACACACTGCCTTCAGCAGCACGGAATCCTCCATGTGTGTCCCCCTTTTGCAGTTTCTCTAGACATAATTTATTACAAGGTTTTAGTTACAAAACACTCCATCCAATTTTATGTTGAATAACATTATAAAAATATATCCATGTTAATTTAGTATTAAAAATGCTATACACTGTCAATGGGAACATTAGAATTTTACTAAGTATTCAGCAACTATTAGCTTAAATTATTTTTTTCCATTAACACTTCTCCTGTCATCTAGAATGCGTAAGTAACATACAAGAATGACTTAAAAGAAAGCTTGACATTAATACAGTTAAACATATTTAGCATCAGAAATGAAGTACATAAACTAACAAATATTTACTGAAGTATTTGATACCAGTAGTATAAATTTATTAGGCTTCATTTATCCTCTGGAAAAATTTTGTAGAAATCAAAAAAACCCCCAGGTTGAATTATGAGGTACTGTGAAAGCTGTCAGAGTTTTGTGATTGCAAGTAAAAGATTTACAGATCTGTAAGATCTGTAAAAGATTTACAGATAACAATTGAAAGGTGCATTGCACTAATCAGAGGAATGCATAACCTCTGCAAAGCAGGTAGGAGTGAATCATTTTAATTTTCTCTTCTTATGGCTTTATATTCTTACACAAGGGAAGCAGAGGAAGCCTAAATATGACCCTATTTAGATATATTAACTGAAAAGCCTTTGTAGAATTTTTAAGCAAAAGGGATTGTGCTTTCAACGCTGCCCATCTAGTTTTCCAATGTGTTAAATTAGACGGCTACTTGGACAGCTCTCTATTCATTACTGAACTGTGGAAAGGAAACACAGAGGTGGCATTTTCCTTTTAAACCATCTAATGCCTTGTAGCCAGATTCCAAAGCATCAAGGAGAGATTTTTTTTTTTTTTTTTTTTTTTGCTAGACAAGCTGTCGTAATTGAAATGAAGTCTAATCAGACTCATTACTGTTTTCAGCAATTTGCACCACCAAAGATGCTTATTAGGTAACAGTGTTTAATAAACCGCTCTTTAGAAAACTACCAGTAATGAGCTCTTAACAGCCAATCTTTAGCGTGAATGTAATGTGAAAAGTGTTCCTAGCGCTGAATAGATTTTCACATTTAGTAGTGTCATAATTAAGCTCAAGGAATTGGTAGCTGTGATGATAGATTTACTGCAATATAGACTTTTTTTTTTTTTCCCCCCTGAAAATATATTTGAAAATACTTGGGGTTCAGTAATATTTCCAGAGCAAATTTTAAAACTGCTTAAAAGACTGTGCTAGCCTAGATTAGCTCTGTAAAAGGTACTCAATCAGAGTATTTGGGGAATGCAGAGTACTCTAAGTCAGGTGTCACCTACCAAGCATGCATAAAGTTAATTCCACCTAGCTTTGTTTGACTGCTCTTCCATCACTTAACAATTTCCAGTCATTAATATACAAATACTAAATGTTGTTGTTACCAGATGAATGATAATGAACAAAAATGGCCAATAAAAAGAGATACTTGAAGAAACACTTGTCAGTTCTCCTTCCACAGTAACAGCTGAAAACGCTTGAGAAGAAGAGAGCAAATTGGTTGGTTCCAAAATAAAATTATGGATGCATAATATACGTATACTATTTATGCATATATACACACACATATACAACTAGTGCTAGTTTTCCTACACATTTCACATACTATCACCTCCTAGTACCTACTTAGCACCGAATACCCCAAGTTCCTAATATAAAGAACACCATGGCTCTGAAAATGTAACGTTGTGACATATATTATTCATATAACACAGCCATCAGCAAGAAGTAAGTTTTCATCAATAGAAAGTTCAATTTAACTAGATGTACACCTCGCTGCACTAGTCATATCAATACGACTACCCAACAAATGCTGAAAGAGGCAAAAAATAAAATAAATTGCATGTATAAGCTCTAGCTAATTAAATATCCAGAGTGAATCTTGAGCAATAGTCACCGTTCTCTCACCAGATTGATTCAGGCCTGACATAATATTTAAAGTTATCAATAAGAAATGACCAAGACTACTTTTTTGTCTCCCACTAGGATAAATACATAGAGATGCAAATGTTGTTTTGCTTACTAGAGATTCTGCCAGAGAAGATTTGTGTCGGCGGTCAAGACTTAGGAAAGAAGCACATAAAGGTGAATAATCAGTAATGAAACCACCACAAAATGATGAAGACTAATTCTCTTGAACCAAGATTTTTATATCAGAATTCCACGTTAATATGTTAAGAAGAGTTTCTTTACTGAATGAGAGCTCTCATTACATCTTTGGTATGCCCTAGCCCCCAAACTTCAGTAATCCTAAATGCAGCCTCTAAGCCTCCATATCTGTTTGCAGCTTTCTGAATCAATAGGACTATGAGAACTGAGACTACCAAATTAATGCCAGTTTCATTTGATTTTGTGGTATGCGCTTCTTTGCACTACAAAGTGGAAAAAAGAAAAAAAAAAAACACCCAAACCTCACACCCAGAACTCATTCCCAGGTGGGTTTTTGTAGCTTTCAGATCAAAATATCTTCCAGTTTCTTAAGTCTGAAAGGAATTCGTACTCAGATCCAACGTTTTTAGTGCTCTTGCTTACCCTATCATGCAATTCCAAACTCTGCACCTTTAAGTCACACACTTAGCTTCTGCTCTCTGTAAAATAACATAACGCAAAAAAACATAAAATAAAATAACAGACTCCACAGCTGCTTTGGACTGCCTCCTCTTGTATTTCTGAATAATGCCTTAAACTTCACATCATTTGTGAGTGACAACCCAGTGCTCTAAGATACATAATATGCATTTTGTACTGTTGATTTTACTAAGCGCAGATGCTCTGAAGCATCAATTGCTCATCAATAAGTCCTTCGATATCATACATTGTGATATTTTTAGTAGTTCAAAACTGAGGTTGACAGAAATGCAGCATCCACAGGAGGATAGAACTATGGTTACCATCCTTTCTTACTTCTAACGTAAAATTAAAGTGGGGGGAACCTTCAGTGTATTCCTTCTGTATCCTAGCACTACCACAAAAAAAAAAAAAAAATCACTTTTCCACTTCAGATCCATCAGTATTTTATCAAGCCCATAAAATACCAGTCTGCTCACCTAAGATGCTGACCCCAAACAATGCCTGACTTTCAACAGAAATTGAGACTCTTCCTTCTGATATCTCTAGGACTGCTTAGCCTGATGACAAAAGCCTTCTTTATCAGACTCTTAGAAGAGTTTCCATTGAAGAACCAGGACCTACCAAATTCTACACTACTTACAGGCTGCTACCCTGAGATGGTATACAGACTACATACGAAATTGCAGAAGTGTAGGAAGTCAAAGGAGGCGAAGCCACAGGGGCAGGTTAAACTCAAGGCAGAATTTCCCCCAAAACACTGAATTGGTGAGAAGGAGCAATAGGATCCTAAAAAAAGGAGAGCAAGAAGAACCTTAAGAGCCAAGTTGAAGGTGAGGTGCTATCATCAGCCAGCGCCTCCGTGGTGTCAGAGGGTAAGGACTCTGCACAGGGGCAGTGTCCAAGCAGGAGGAGACAGCTCTAGTTGTAAAGTTTGCTGTTATTGAAACCTAAGGTGAGCCCTGGAATGGCTCGTCTCAAGACAGCTCCACCAAAAGGCAGCATAAATAGCAGAAACCGGAGTCCATGTGTAATCTATTGCACCTTCTACCGCAGCACAGACATTATTTTCTCCTCCATCAGTGAAATTCCAGTATTATAGCCCAACTTCTCCCAGTCAGGACCCAGCATCAATCACAGTTTGCCCTTCAGAAAAAGGTACCATAAACAATCCGTAGGGTGCCTTTGAGTACAGAGCACCTCAGATTTCTCCGTTCTTTTGTTTATGGCAATTTTATTCAGATTTTTTTCTGGACTAGAGAGCGGCTTAGATGAAATACCATATAAAATTGTTTCACTTTGTGTTCTGCACTGTTTGTTTGTTGGCTTTTTTTAAAAAATAAACACTCCCCCCCCCCGCCCCCCCCCCAAAAAACAAAACCCAAACAAACAAAAAAACACCAACCCCCCCCCCCAAAAAAAAAACAAAATAAACTTCATCATTCCAAACAGAAGCAACCACTCCACTTGTCCGAACAATTGCACACAAAACACCTCTGCAGACTCCCGAGGTTACTGTTCTATTATGACACATTTACAAAAGCCACATAATAGATGCGTTGCAGTAGATGAGAACATTTGTTCAACTGAATGGGAGTCCTTTGTATTATGGCAGAAAATATTCCCTGCACTTCAGATTGGTTTAAACACGCAGACTTGCCTAGTAGGTGTTATCTTTAAAGGTAGAGCAGTCTAGCACACAGCTTCCCTGACTGAAATTGCTTATGGAGATATCTCCTTATAAAATGGAGGAGGCAAAAGGAACAACACCAGGTCCTATATAATACAGTTGTGGGTTCATCTGGGGGTTGGGGGTTAATAAAGAAAATGCATGTGTGAGTGAGGAAAACATCCACAGGCTTTGGAGGGATTGGGGTGAGCATAGTAGAATCTAGCAGTCCTTGACTTTTACTTTATTTTTCATAGAGTCTATTTTCTGCTTTTCCACTACAGAGCTTTCTATTTATTTTAGCATAGCTCTGTATCTTTGTCATTAAACAATCAAGTTCTAATAAAAAACATAATGCAAACAGCCAGTTGTGTAATGAAAAACAACACGGGGTTGAAGGAGGGTTCCTGCCTGATCTCAGCAGCAGATTAGCTTATGCCCTGCAGCATGAGATGGGAAATATGTTCCTCACTATTACAGTTTTGATTCTGTATTTGTATTTTATATGGATTTTTAAAGAGACACAATATAAAGCTTTGGTTCAGAGAATAACTCTCTCTCTCTCTCTATATATATATATATATACATCTATGCAAAAAAAAAGCACAAAACCAGAAAAAACATATTTTGGACTACCCCAATAACAGACTGTATCAACTGCAATCCCAAATCTATGTCCTTTTGAGAAATTCTAAGTGACCCTTTTTTTCAGCAACCATCCCACTGCATTGCAGTGTACTACAAGATCATTTCTGCCTAGAGAATGACACGGTTTTATTCATAAAAAGGTAAAAAACATTCAGTTAATTGCCTTTCATACTCAATAAATGTTAACAGTTTACTCACTGGCAGCAAGCCAGGAGATCTACTCCAACAGACAGATCTTTCAGATGCATCTTTCTTCCTGTACCCAACGTATATGATCTCCTCCCCCTTCCTCAGTTCTTCACATGCATTTCTGCACCATCTTCTCTCTCAAATTTAAAGCTGTGCCAAATCAAGAGCAGCAGTGCTAAAGGGTGGTCAGAAAATAGGACAGCAAAAGTTTTTGAAGTTAACAAAGCAGCATCCTGTTCCTACCACCTATCAAGCATGTTTCTGCTTTCTTCATGTACTGAAGGCCAGGTTGGCTGATTGCCACTCACTTTAGGAATTTAACTCCGCAGATACAGCACAGCCCTTCAAACACGTTCATCCCCAATGGCTTGTGAAATTCATGTGGAGAGAACCCATCTCAGTCTATGTCAGCTCACTTGCTGAGTGGCAGGTGAATACCTAACGCACTATACCAGTATATGGAGTTAGCGGTTCTGAAGATATATCTAGTATTGAGAATAAAGAGTGAAGTAGACAGTAGGGACAAGGAAATCACATTTATGAGGACTTTAGAAACTTGAGTCCACAAAAGACAGGAAAATGAGGCAGAACCTTTATTCTCAAGTACTCACTAAGTACTCTCTAAGGTTGAGGAAGACTTAACTTTGTCCGTGGCCTTACTTAAAGTTTTTGATGGTTGTTTAGATTTTTATTCTTTTTTTTTTTTCCAAACTTCACACTGTTTTCATTAGGCACATAATTATTTAGGCATGTTATGATACAAAGATCTTGTGCCACCTTTTCAAGAATACATCCAAAATGTTTTAAATAAATATTCTATATTTGTTTTAATGAAAAATGACTTGGGCTCTATCCATGTCTTGTTCATTCTATGTATCAAACAGAGAGTTTGCCATGTCTGAAGTAAAATGCACTTGATAACAAATGGTTGGAGGGCACAGGCTGATATTTAAGAGGTAAGGTTGCACCAAAGTAGCTTTGATGGGCCGTTTTGTATTAAGCATAACCAGAAATGACATTTCTTAAAAAGGTCTGGATTGCTAAAGAGGAGGAATGCCCTAAATGCATCAGTGAAAACTGCTGCTGAGCATGACTGCTTTTTTTAATATTTTGACTATTTTTGAAGGAAAGACAGTCATGCTACAAATGTTTTTTCAATAAATCTCTGGCAAGTACTGGGTACTTCCAAGATCAGTTACACAGCATACTCTTAAAATGATTAAACTGTCTCTCACAGCACTTTAAATGATAGACTGCCCAGAAAAAGCACTAGTGCCCCACAAATTAGGAATTGTAGCAGTAGCGGATAAACTAGAATGAGCTCTGGGCCATTTTAAGACACACCTCACCCTCATTACTGGGCTGCCCCTCTTGGAAAAATTCTTCCCCTTGTGTAAGGTCATTCAACTAGATTAAAATATAAAGAGGTAACATTACAGTGAGATAACACCTTACATACTTGGGTATAGAAGTGCTGGTTATGGGATGAATGATGAGCTTACTTTTATATGCACTGCATAAAGATGCCACCTGTGTGATTTAGCTGAAAAAAGAAAATTTAATCTGTATTTCTGGTATAGCTCTATCTATAGCCACAAGTTGCTATGACAGAGAATTTAAATTGTTTGAATGATTCCCCTGCTCCCTTCCTCAAGTTGTTATTAATGTCTATAATTTAGGCCTCTGTGTTGATAACATGCATGTGGATATCTCGCTAGTCATATGAATAAAGCTGCATAATTAGGTAGTGGTATAATTTGTAGCCTCCAACTCTTTCTCCCACTTCCCTTTCCCAATGCTCCTTGAAGAGACTGTGATTTATGTTGGCAGCAGATCATGCCACTGTTATTCACAAAAATACTCTTTGCCTAAGATTTCTTTGAAATTAGTGACAGAAATTAAATCTCCTAGCAGTCACCAAGGATAGGGATATACTGCATCAACCCCTCTGCCACCCACACGTGGGGGGAGTATGATTGTGCTGCTGGGATGGGAATTTGGGCAGGTGACCAAATGGTTAACCATGCTTATCCTTTCATCCTCCAAAATGACAGAGACTTCTTTAAATTCTCAGATGTTCTTGTACAGAATCTTCATCTGACAATTTCTAAACATGCCCCAAAGTGTTCACCAAGTTCATCTCGATTAACAGGAAATTTAACTGAAATAAAGAGGCGCTCTTCGTGTTGACTGCAAGCATTTCAGATTTCATGGCAGTCCATGTCTTCCCAGTGCCTTTCACATGGAAGAGATAATGTGTGTGAAGAAAAACAAAATTGTAGGTTTAGTAATGTCAGAATCTGATTTATGCCAAAATAGAGATGTCAACAATAGCAGAATAAGTGACAAGTGTTAAATTACCCAAAGAAGTAAATTCCGTAATTATTTACCTCTCTGGTACACGATCCTTAACAACCTCCAGACCTAACAGGAACAGCAGGAACCACACACATTTTGAAATTCAGCATTTTGTCTTATTTTTGAGAGACGAATTTTTTTCCCAATTTTTTTCTTTTTTTTTTTTAAATACAACTAAGTGCCACCAACATAATTTCAAATGAAATGTCAGCAGCAAGCTCCGTAGCTGAATATGCTGGGAGCTGAGTATACAGTCATCTGCAAATGGACAACTTTAATTCGATTCCTGGCACCACTGGCCACGCTGAGAATTCTTCTATCTCTTCACACCAGGGGTTTGCTCTTTTAAACATTGCTCCCTGAAGGGAAGGAAAAACTAGAGAAAGAGGATTTCCAATGACCCTGCACAGATGAATGGATGTGTCAATGGTGAATATTGGTTCAGCTTTGAAATAGGGAATCCTGCAGTGGTTTCTCTGCTTCATCCCCCACTAGTGAGTTCCACTGTGGACTTCAATGTGTAGGAGGCCTTTAGGGGACAGATAATGAATGAAAAAAAAAAAAAAAAAGGGGGGGGGGGGGGGAGAAGGGAAAAAAAAAAATCAATAAAATGTTTAAGAATAATAGAAAGACAAAAGGCCTTTCTCTAACTATAACCTTTAAAGTATTTCCTAGATAATTTTCTGAGATGTGCATCTCTTTGGCCTAGCTGTTTACAGAAATCTGTAAAAAACCAAAAACTTAAATAAATAAGGGGTCCTTACCAGACAGCCAACATTAAAGGCCAGTGTGCCCTTTCAGCACATAATTAATTTTGATGGATTTTCATTTGTTCACTTGTTTGTTTCTGGTGTAAAGATGATGTAAAAACAGTTGTGAAATTGTTAAAGCACTCTCTGTTTCAGTGTGAGATTATTCTTTCATTTATGACTGATTTCACAGCGAAAATGGTGACATGCACAAACCAAACATGGAAAGGAAAGATGCCTCTTCTCACCTGCATAACTCTTCTGTAACTCAGGTAAACACAAGAACGTTTCTCTAAGCAGTAGTAGAATACACACTTCTACAGCCTTTTAGTTCATTTTCATTCAACTACTTATCAATCAATCTCACCATGACACAATATAATTTCCTAATCATGCCAATATTCATGCTTTTATCTCTTTTAAAATCCAAAGAACATATATTTCAGTAAGACAGAAGTCTAATTATTTAAATATGATGTAGAATAACACTTCTCTAAGGCTATTTCTTTTATGAGGTTTTAATTCCTTAAAATTGTCATATAATTTAATTTCTATAGCAAAATTTATAAGAAAGAATAACACAAGCTTCCAGTAAAGAAGGATGAATTGTTAAATTCCCAGTAAGTGCTGCTTTTTCCTCCCTTTTGTCTACAATAGTTTTATTTGTTTCTAAGAGCAAACACAATATATTCAAAGTGAAATGTACTATTTGTCAACATGTTAAGAAACACAGAGGAGCAAGTGCATCTTTTTTCTATGTGATAAATTTAACACATAGAAAACAAACAAAAAAAACAAAACAAAAAAAACCAAACAACAACAACAACAACAACAAAAAAAAAAAAAAAAAAAAAAAAAAAACCAAAAAAACCCCCAATGACACTGCACAGATTTCTATACCTTTGAAAATGAGGTTGGCAGTCAACTGCTTTCTATAGCTGAATGCATGCTCTTTAAATATAATAATTTAATGCAAATTAAAGGTTCTCATTATCTAATTGCTAACAAAATATTTACATCTACCTCCACTTTAATTTTGCTGAGAATAAAAAAAAAAAATGGATATCTAAAGGGACATATACTGGACTATTTAAGTCATTAATACATTATGCAGATACTGAATATTTTTGGATACTTGGGGGTATTAGCTATACATTTCATAGATATCATCAGATATGATCCTGTTTCAGCTAAGAAAGAATTTGGGTAATCGGATTTATATAGTCTATAGCATTTCCTAAGGACGCTGTCTGGGATTTGCCTCTCTTTAAATAGTTGAGATGTTAATGTTCTTTTAAGACTATTTTTTAAATACTGAGCAACATCTTCATGAAGAGCCACACTGATTTCCAATTATGTAAAAATTAATTTGTTTAATCAAGCTACAAGAAGGACAAGAAGTTGAACTGGAAAAATTCCATCACATTAAGTAAAGGATTATTACTCACAAGAAATATTTTCAATGTCAGACAGACTTGCAGCCAGAAACTAACTATACTTCTTACAGAGAACTCCATGTGCTTGTCTCTCCTGCATGACTAGCTTTTCAGAGACCTCCAAATCACCAGTGAAATTAACTCTAGATACAGTGTTGACTTGCTTTTTAATTTCATGTCCTTTACCACAGTCAAAGAAATTCCCACGAATAAGGCTTAAATAAATAGAATTACCTTTTATAAATGTGTATTTTCTTTTACATGGTATGTGCAATGGAAAAGAAAAGGAGATTCCTGACGAGTTGCTTTGCCTCTGGTCTCAGCATTGTCTACTATGTAAAGATATTAGTTCATCTGGCCCACTCTCAACAATATGATAATAAATGTTTCCCTTTTTAAATACATTTGCAAACTTGTAAAAAATAAAAAAAAATGTTAATGTTTTTATGTTGTCATAATGCATGAAATCCTTTCATTTTAGTATTCATGATCATTATCAAGTAAATTCTGTTGGAAAAAAGGGAACAAAATTTTGGCATTATTTTGGGATGGTAACAGTACAGATGAGAATTGCTCCCATAACCTCCTTTTGAATGGTGATATATGCAAAATAATCCAAAATGAGTTGCTTTCCAGTCCCTTTACAGACTACTTGACATCCACTGTTCAAGTGTTTCAAACCTTCAGTTGCTGACTGTAATGGTGCACAGATGGAACAATATTTATTCTGTCAGTGGAAACTAATTAGGATGACACTAACTCTGAACATTAAACCAGAAGAAAAAAAAAAAAAGTTAAAAAAAAAAAAAAATCACACTTTACACAGTGTGGCACATGATCTGTGAGTTTACAAATGAAAGCTATAAATTTTAATATATTTCTGTTACATGGGAGGTGTGACCATCTTTGCTGTTGCTGCCACACACAGTAGCCAGAGATGGGCTTGCAGAGCCATATCTGGATTTGTGTACAAATGCCCCCATCTCTACCATTAATTCACTTCATGTGAGAAACTGCATCCCAACAACTTCTACTCTGCAAGAAAAGCAAGTCAGACTTGCAAATTATTCTTCACACATTGTTCTTCAGTCAGCCACACCTCCCCTGTCACCCAGAGGTCACCTCCCTCAGCCTGCTGTCCTTCAGGTCCTAGCTGTGCCAAAGCCATAAGATGAGCAGAACTGAACTCAAGTCAAGGAGGTGGGTAGCCATCCCCACTATTCTGCTTCTCTCCCTTAAGTCTAGCTGCAGGTATTATGAGATTGGCTGCCCTTTAGAATAAAAGATCCCATTTGATAAATCATCAGGTCTAATACATATGTGCAACATCCATCCAAGTATTGGCTCACAGCTGCTGAAGACTCAAGATCAGACATACGACCTCAACACACAAACCAGTAATTGTCAAAACCTCACTAAGGATCCAAATCTGCATCTTTTGGTGCGTGCCTGAACATCTTTAAATGTCTTCTCGACTTCTGGTGTTCATGAGCTTGAATAAACTGGTCCACAAACTCTTAGTGCTTTGAAGACTTACATGGTACAGCTTAAATTCACAAGATTAAAAACACAGTGTTAGGGCATAGTAGTTTCCTACTAGACTCAGCTATTGGCCCAATTGTCTTTCAGCACTATTACCTTTAAATTAATGGACATGTCAGGAGAGAATTGGGTTTGATGTGAATACGTATTCATATAGATCCACCATCTTACTCTGTAATAACTACCCTTTGTAGGGAAAAAAGAAAGAGGTATATGCTTTAAGTAATGTTGACTTTTGTAGTTTGGAATGGCAAATTAATTGGGACTCAAATAACAAAAAAAGAATGTCAACTGCCCACAGTTAAACAAGTGTTAATATTTTAGAAGTAATATATCATAAAAAAAGTCATCCCATTAGTTATTGCTCTGCTAATCTAAGATAAACTGAACAGCAAAATAACTGCCTGAGAAGGTAAGATCTCAAAAGCTTCTTGTCTGTGCAGTAGTATGATCCCCTAGAGGCGTTAAAAAAATTACATTTGGAAGTGATACTTCCTGTATTGGTAGTGTTCTTCACTTAGCATCTTTCAGCAACTAGGAACATGCTGGTGCAGAATTTCACTTTGACTCTACCCATATTACACAAAAAATAATGATAACAAATATTCTTTTCATAAATCAGATGGAATAGTTAAGCAAACACTTCTTCAACGGTTCTAGCTACAACCAATAGTCTAAATAAAGGATATTATCTACATCTACAAATCTGGCTTTTCTCAGATCAATAAGACTAATTCTGAAATTTAATTATTTTAATCTGAAAATATATTTTAAATCATCATCTAAACCGAGATACTAAAAGTGCTCCATAAGCTTTGTTTATTTATTGATATTCGAGTCAAACCTTAAAGGCTACTAAACTACAATCTTACATTTTAAAAGAAAAGATCTTTTTGCAAACTTAATTCAAGCACAGGGCACAATGTAATGAGTAAACCTGCAAAAAATGATGAAGTGCATCTTACTTCTAACTGATGATAGTATCTTCTGTGGATGCCAGATAGCATCTCAACTGAAACCATACCTTGGCTGGACAATAAACCTGGAAGTTACTCAAGTTTATTGTAGCCAACTGTCAGATTTAAAAACAGTCACAACATACTATTAGTGGCATTCAGCCAATGTCTTAAGAAACACGATGACCCGAACTTTATTCTGAAAACTCAGTTTGAAAGTGAATCTATTCCCTGAAGTAATTTTCAACACTGCTTAAAAAGCTTGGAAAAATCAGATTAGAGTAAACTGGGTTATGTAGATGTTATGAGAATGTAACTTCTAAAAATAACTTTTATGGATCAATTCAAGTAAAATTCAAACACAGAGATCTCACCTTTCACACAGCCCTGCACTTCTGTAATTCTGGTCCCAAACTATCAGATTGATAAAGTCTGTATAGTTAGTATAGTGTTTAGAAAGCCTGGAATATAAAACAACTCCTGTGCAATGAAGATTTATGCCTTGAAAGGTTTATGTGAACACATTACATACAGTATCTGATAGAACTGCTGCACTGCATGCTGTATTTTGAAATGACTATGGATGCCTATGAAAAAAAATTATTATTCTCTCAGATAAACAGGCATGCATATGTATTACCATATTCTGCAACAGGGCACAAATTTCCTTCCATTTTTTAATTCAGTATTCCTATCACCATTGTAAACTTCTATGAGAAATAAAACAGAATCTTACAGAAGAATGAAATAAAAAAGGGGATAATGCTAAACACAGCCAATGAATGAGGTGCAACCACTGAAAGCTTGACATGATCACAGAAAATGCACCCAGGTAAATGCTTAATAGAAACTCCTATGAACTAACAAGAGTGACACATAATCAATGAAACTCCTATTAAGTCATTATTAAGATGTAACCTTGTTTATTCTAAGTAATATAAAATGTAACCACTCACACATAGAAGCCATCCAAGCACCACCCAGCCTATCACAAAAATTATCATATATAGTCTAAAGAAAAATGTTGATACTTCAGAAAAAGAGCATGCACTAACTTTTTGATATATTTGGTCAAGAAAATAATTTAGTTGTTATTAATATATGACAGCATATATTGAACTTATTTTTTCTAAACAGCATTGATTAAATGTCTCTGTAAAATTGATTCCAAGGGATAGCAGCTTACTACTTTGTGTATTCAAATTAAGTTACTGCTTAGCTAAAATATCACATGCAAGGAAGAAATGGAGTTAGTCTCAACCTGTGGCTAAATAAGATAACTTGCTTCATGCATAGCAACTCTACAGACTTATTTGTCTGCTGATTCACAACATCTAGATTGTAACTGTAGCATTAGGAGCCACTTATACAGGAAAAGTATTGTGCTGAATTTAACTTTCACCTCACTAGTGAGGAAAACTACATCAATTTAAAGCACCGCTTACCTCATTCACACTACAACTGAGCCTTTGAAAGGATTTTGACAACACAGAAATTAAGGATCAGATTTCTTTTCACTCTTATCACAGAGCTGTACCACCAGGAAAAGAACAATACAGATATACTCTCAGTTTCAACAAAGTAACTTACAATTTAAGAGAAGCAAATTTATCTGTTCAAGATATGTTCAACATTTAGTTTTGCCATCTAAAAAGTCAAAATTATGCCTAATGCCATCAAGTTTAAGTGTGACAATACAAATATTTCACAGGAAGTACTTTCCCAGGGCAATTACAAATTAAGGAAATAATGAGCAATTGCAATTCCTGTTGTGGTCAACAATTCTCCTCAAGATCGTCAACAGCTTTCCATTGAAAAACACTGACTGTTACTCAACTTGAAATTAGGGGGCGTTTTCGCTTTCAGCAAGGTCATTCTCATAGGTAGCATACAGTGAACTCATGTTCTAACTACACATAACAGAATAGAGAATGGTGAAAAAATGCCAATTGTATTTATCTGATCTCTATCTGCAGTGTTGCTAAGTATATCAGAAGATGCAAACCAAGTAAATGACACAGCAGAAAGTTCCTCAACACAAAAGTAATCTCCCCAAATACAGAAATGCAAAAGAAAAATAAAGTTGTGATGGCATTGCATAAACTGTTATGTTAAAATTTTGCTTTCCATTTCTACAGTTTTCAACCTTTTGGCTTAGGCTATTTCCTCTTTGAAAAAGATACCCCCAGTAGAGTCTAAGAATTTTATCACTAGTCTAGTTATTTGGTACTGCTCTATAATTTTCTTATTAAAAATACCTGTGTTAGCACTATAAGCATCTGAACTCACTTTGTTAATTAGTCACACATAAAAAATGTCCTTATAAAAATTATTCTCCGCAGTATTTCTTTTTTCACCTGTTCTATGAGATAATGTCGCACTGTAGCATAGAAAAACTAATAAACCCCTTTTGTGGCTAAAAATATACATATGTTCTTCTTTTATTAGCTTTCCCTTTCTTCCTTCAACTGAAATCACAAGAGATTTTGACTTATAATTGCATTTTTATGATATTTGTTTCTTAAATCTGTTAGAACTCTGCAGAGCTAATATACACACCAACGTCTGCTCAAAGTAACAAAAGTGTGATCCAGTGGAATTAAATGCAGTTGTGTTTTGATGCTAAAATAATCTTATAAATACAGTTTCACTGAGTAACAGTGGTGAGAAAAATCTCAGGAGGCTGAAGCAAAATCTGTTTGTTTCAGAGACGTATCCTAAAATTTTGACTCTTCCCTCCCCCTCCGTGCAAAAGTTGTTCATTTGGAATAGGCTGGTCCTATTCACCGTCCTCGAGAGGACAGAGAAGAGAGCATCCTGAAGATGAAGAGAGGACAGCAGCACTTTTTCTCATAGTAAAGTCTGTAAGGGACAAAGAGGATGACTTTGCTATGAACCATTTGTGGAGAATAATTGTGAGAATGTAGAAAGAACAAAAATTAGGACAGCGTGTTTTAACCAGGGATGCAGGAGCAACATTCCTAGTTCTAAAGAACCCCAGTTCTCACACAGAGCCTGGGACAGTGATTCACCACAGAAAAAGCAAAACACTTTCCTTCCTCTTCCCCATTCTATACCGTAACTCAGAGCAATCGATTCCAAAATCCAAAAGAGGTTGAAGCCTGGGAAATTTAACAGCTCAGGCACAAATCTTCATTCCCAAACCCTTCCCACCTGCCATGATTACTATCAGACATTCTTAATAATTAAGAAGAAAACAAACATTTCTCACTTCTTACTGTGGAGGGAAAATACCTCCAGCAAGACATACAGATAGAAACATACTTGGCAAATAATATTACTCTCCAGGAATAACTTAGTATACTAACAAATAAAGCGGGCTGGGTCCCAGTCTCCAGCCTTAAGGTCAAGTGGCACAATATGGAGGTTAGTGGTCTTGAGTCCACACTTAAGTGTATGTCCTGGCTCCATTTAGTTTATATGATGTAGCCTGGGAGACTCCAGAGGAACAGCAAAACTTTGAAGAATGTCACTAAGTTACTTAGTAATGACAGTGAAATATCTATTCCAACTTCCCATTTAGTAGATGTATATTTTTTCATGTGTGAGATACATGGTAGGTCAATTTAAAACACAGCGAGACATATTCCAGGTTTTCCAGAAGTCTTCACTGGAACTTTTTACAGTTTAAAAAAAATAATGTCCAAAACAGAGAAAGAAAGATCTATCAAAAAACCAGAGGATGAGCCCCTTTCAGAAAGGCAGATCTTGAGTTTTATTTTCGCAATACAGTTTGCATCTACTCAATATTTCCCTAAACTTCTATTGACACCTCTCTTCTTCAATAATGAGTGCACATCTACACATGTATTAATTGTAAACTAAAGAAGAAAGGAAGACTGTTGGGCGAGGCACATATTTGCCACATCTGGATTTGATTCAAAGGAAGGAAGAAATCAAGAAAACAGGGATATAATAATGGCTTAAAGAATAGAGGGGGAAATACAATGGAAATCTAGAAGAAAATAGTAATTTTAATCATCAGTTAGGTAGCATGGTTCATGAATAGACTAATTAGGAAACTAGATCCAATCAGTAAGAAATACTTCTAAGATCTGTTTCTCTGACTCCTTGTGTTCTTAAACAAAACAGAAAAGTTTGAAGTGCTGCAGGAGGTAGAATGAGCTATTGCAGGAAAGCAAAATACATTGAAACAGCAGTCAGGGCTGGAACACAGATACTGAAATGCATGTGTTCTTTAGGAAAAACAAAAATAGATGGAAAACTGTCTGATGATGTTATAGACTGTGAAGACAGAAAAAGGGATATGTTCTATAAAACACTCTGGTCATGTCAAAATAATAGACATAGAACAAAAAAAATTAAATGTGCTGGAGCAGTCCTAGAAATTATGCATTAAAACTCCTAGATGATATCTGGACTTTGAGGGAATGTACAGGAAGGCATCAACATTTAAGGAGGCAGAAGAGGTGAATTGATCCAGACAATAGTTCTTCTATTAGTTCAAGGTCTAAATACAGATATATAGCGCAGAAAAATGAGATGCAGTTCACAATGGGTTTATCAAAGGTAAATAATGCCAAGCTAATGTATTTGATAATATGGCTGCTTTTAAAAAACAAAATTACTGATTCATCTAACTGCACATCTGCATATACATGATAGGTTACCTTATGCATTAACAGCTGGAAACATGGGAATTAGTAAAAGGACTGTGAATTAGTTAAGGAAATACTAAAAGGGATATAATGACAGACAGTATTGAAATGGCATCTACTGAACTGGAGGAAGCTTAGTAACAAAGCTCCTCAGAGATCTGTTTGCAAAACTCCCTTAAATTCATTATTGCATATGAATATGACATAAGTAGGAACACACAGTGGAAACTTGCAGATTACACAAGAGTAGGAGGCAACATCAATAGAAAGAAAAATCAAAATATACAGATGAAATATCATGTTCCACATAAACACAGGTAATGAAGAGAAAGTAGTAGTATGAAGTATGAGTTAATAGCGAAAAGATTGCTACAAGTTTAAACTTAATCACAAAGGGAAAGGAAAAAATCCAAACGTGTAAGCTGACTGAAAGACGGAGTTTCACCAACTAATTTGATGTAAATATGAAAACAAGCTCTGCAGTTGTAAAATATAAACAGGCAATTTTTTTTTCTAGAAAGTATGAATATTATCACACAGTGAAACCCCACTAGAACTGTAATTCAGATTTTCTTCATGGAAGATTAATTTAAACTGGGAGAAGAACAGGGAAAGGCTATAGGGATGACACTGGGAATGAAGAGTGTACATTCACAGAGAATAAGAGACAATGGCTTGCTCTACCCTGCCAAGACAGAATAGGAATATGATTCCTCTGTAAAAAGATAATCAGCAAAGCACATACAATGGAGATGAACTATTTAAGTCAAAAAGACAACATCGGCACAAGAACAAATAAGTATAAAACAGCCATAAATAAATTTATGCTGCAAATTAGAAGATTTGTAACTCCCAGGGCAGTAACATTATTGAACAGCCAACTGAAGTCCTGAAGGACAAAAATAATTAGTTCATGTTAAGACACAGCTTTATCATTTTATATTATAATATATAGTGACAGTAGGGGACTGGACTTCAAGATTCCCTAGGCCCTTTTGTATTTTATATACCCATCTCAGAAGGGTTACAGAGCTCTTCTTAGCCTGTGAAAGACTGGTAGGACTAGGCCAGTGAGGAGAACATTAAGAGAAAGATGGGAAATATTAACTTGGCGCAGAGCCACACTAAGTAATGAACTTCCAAACTAGGGCCAGCTCCTCTATTTGCACCTCAGAATGGGCAAAGTCCATTTCTGCTTGTGCATGTCTATATGTGGGTATATTTTAAGATTATTTTGGGTAGAGAGAGGGGAAAATAAAAATAACAATACATTTCTGTTCAGTTCTTCAGCGTAAATCACTTCCTTGTCCCCAGTTACCTAAAGGTTAAGCTCAGAACATAATTGCAGAGCCCAGCATTCCTTCCACACGTGTGGCAAAACCATTCCTCTTTAGATAGGCACTGACTGCTTAATTCCTGTTTAAATACTAATGCATTTATTTATTTTTTAATTTTTTTCTTTATTTATTTTAACTAACAATAGTTCACTTGTGCCCTCTGGTATTGTCACCTACACTACTGTATGATAAAGTTCTGCTGAGCTACATGCAGAGACCTACAAAATATCCATTTTGTAATATGTGGGGTTTTTTGTTTTTTTTTTTTTTTTTCCCCAGGTGGTTGGTTTCTTTGTTTTTATTTGTTTGTTTGTTTGTTTGTTGTTTTTTGTTTGTTTGTTTGTTTTTTGTTGTTGTTGTTGTTGGTTTTTTGTTTGTTTGTTTGTTTATTTGTTTTTTTTTTTGTATTTTTTTTAATTATTTTTAATAGAACTCTTCAAATACTGCTTAGAGATAGTGAAAAGTGGTTTTCCTTTTATGAACTTTAAGTATGTGGCAGTGATCAAATGGGTACAGCTGTCCTTTAAGGACATTGGCAATTATTGTCATCATACCTCCTCTTAGGCAGTTCAAATTGCTTAAAACTTTGATAATGATTACTTGACTGCATTTAAATGAAGGTCGTTTACCCTTCCATTCCCTACTTATATAGTGTCTTTCATGCAACACGCCTCAAGGCCCTTTCCAAAGAACACTAATCAGTACACAAAATTATATTGAAGCAAATAACCTTGTCACAAATTCCATTACACAGTAAAAGCTAAATAAAAAATAATAGCTTTCCTGTCTATATTTAAAAATATATATCCACTTAGTGTCAAGCTTTTCAAGTAGAAGAGAATGCCACAGAAGAGCAGAGATTGTACTGCACAGCAAGGAAATGAAAAGTAAACTATTGCTACGAGACACTTAACCAATACTCGCCCTACCTTACCAATACAATGGGCAATTGCAGAAATCAATATTTTTTAAATGATGGCTCATGTTAAACTCAAAAATTTTCAATGGGAATTTCAAAGGAACAGCTGAAGCCATGTCCAGGAGGGCCAACCAGCCAGTGGAACAGAAATCGTCTTGTCTTGCAATAATAACTGTTTTAAGGTTTGATTGAGGCAAGACTAGCATCAAACTGACATTTACTTAAAGGAAAAGTGTAACCATTTCACTCAGCCTGCCAGTTCAAAACTGAGAAAGGATTTCTTCCCGTAAATAAAGGTAATTTCTTATCTAGGTACACATACAACCTCCTACACTAGCTCAGACAAGTGAATGTACTTCCCTTGCTTTCAAGTCTAAACAAGAGAAAAGAAGACTGATAATGCCATTGCCATTCCATAGTGGGCTTGTTGGCTACTTACTGGTAATCCTGACACTGACTGTAAATACAGCAGTCTCCACAAAATCCAGCAGGTTCTTTCAGTTGCTACAAATTGATGTAAGTAAAAATATCAAGTGAAAACAGCCTGAAAATTACTTTACTCCTAACCAAACAAATTATTTGATCCACCTCAGTGGCAAACTCAGCCCTCCCCTTGTCACAAGTCTGGGACCATAACAGAAACTGCAGAAACACGATGCACACAAGAAGCTAAACTGACAAAAATCTTAGTTCACTGATGTAGGATTGTACTTATAGCATTATATGTGCCGCAGAATATCACAGACACCACAAAAATTCAGTGACAGCTCTTGCAGATATGTTCTGTGGTAGTTTCTCATCTGAAAAAGCAGAAACAAAATGAAACAAATTGCAACCCTTCTGAAGAGAAAAAACAGCTAAAAAAAAAAAATCAGAGCACAAGAGCCACCCCATATAATTTAACTCTTCTTTTGGCTGACAGAAATATAACAGGGAAGGGGAAGAGAAGAAAGATTAAATACAAGGGAGAGCATTAAAGATGTCCAGAAATAAGAGAGACTCTCTCAAAACTCTTACCCAGGTATTTGCATTCTTGTTGATTTTAGCTTGTGAAAAATTAAGAAATTGAGGAAATAAAATACAAATTAAAGAAGAGAAACAAACATTTGGAAAACTAATTTTAAAATTAGGGAGAAAACAACTGAAATACCAATAAATAACACTCTCACTGCTCAATAGTCTGCAAAATGCCTGTGCTTAAAGCGATGAAACAGTCTTTGTTCAGAGAGTCCTGGCTGCCAACATTTATACAGTTTGGCATACTGTATCGTGATCTTTTCACATACAAAAACAAACACAATTTTCTTCTGGAAGCTACAAACCTCTTCTGCAATTCCAACTGAAATGATTTATATGCCAATTGACACTTCTTGAATTAATTCTTCTTCAAGTATAACCTAGGAAATTCCATCTCCTATCAGTTATGTCAAATTTGACAGCCTCAGGTGAAATTTCTCTTTTCTTAATTATTTTATTATCCCATTAATTCTCCCAATCCATTAGTCACACTTCTATGTCCCCCTCTGAAGAATTTCTCTTCCTTGATGTCTACACCTTCCCAGAACCTCAAATAAACAACGTCTTCCCTTGGCAATCTCTTCGCTGTACTAAATATGTTTCACTACTGTCATTTCCCTCCTGAAACTAACTAGCCCTTATGCATTAGTTTTTCTCTGCCATTCCTTTAGTCACAACTGCAGAAGGATAAACTAAAGTGATCCTCTTGGAGCTAGAAGTGTCTAATTTGCACAACTGTATGCTATGAAAGTTACATACACATGCTTCCCTACCCTCTGCCAGAAAAGTACTTTTGAAAATTGTACATTGCAAACCATATGTTAGCTGTTCCTCTGTATGAGGTGCAAATAAAAGGTGAAATGCACCATGCTGCAGATCTATCAATAGAAAAAGCAGTGTGTGTTTCAGTGGTCATGCTGAAGGGAAGGGCATAGTGCAGAGACCACTCTCATAACTGCTGATCCCTGGGACAGGCTGAGCAGGGAGGCTGGGGAATCTCCATTCCTGGAGACTGTCAAACCTCAACAGGACAAGGCCCTAACTGACCTAAACTAATTTTGAATTAGCCTTGCACTGAGCAAAAGGTTGGGCTAGATGACCTCCACAGGTCCCCTCCAGCCCAACTTGCTCTCTGTAAATCACTTAAGAATTTCTGATCATTCCAGAAATACAGCGTAGTACCTCAGATCAGCTGTGTGCCAAATTCCCCATTAGATCTTATGCTGTGCTAATATTTCCCTTACAGTCTGATACCAGACAGAAGAAGTATGAAAACTGGACCTCTTCTCCCACCAGTATTGCCAGGAGATTTAGGAGATTATTCAACTTCTCTTGGAATGTAGCCATTTGTACAAATTGCAAGAACAGAAAAGAAGGATGGACCACGCTGGAACAGGAAAACAACCTCAAGGGAATATATGACAGCCACCAGTACAGTGGCCGTATCACCTGCAGTGGGGTAAAACATGGAACTATCCATTGTTTGGGATAATTCCAGAAGGATAACAGTCAGCAAAGCCAAATACAGTGTCACCACCTTTGCCAAATGATCCCAGCTCTTTCAGTAATACAGGTTTCAGTTGTTTTGAGAAGGGATCAGTTAGGTATATATTGTTCCCTCCCAACACTGAGGGCAAAAGTGGAGCCTGCCTTGTCTCAGACAGTTAATATAACCTAGGAATACTGCTGTCAATCTAGTGGAAATTAGAAGTGGCTGAATTTTCACTACTTTGTCTAAATTTTCTCAAGAATACACTTATTTTTGCAGACTGAATTGAAGAATCGTATACTTCATCTTCTTCAAGACCTTCCCATCCTTTTGCTACTCGGTTATGGCAAATCATCAGACAACTGTAATACTGTTTCTCTGACACAAGGATCAGCTCAGCACTTTTGGAGACAGTTCCTGCTCACAGCAGTATAGAGATTATTTTAGACACAACTGGAAATGGCAGAGTCCCTTTGGGGTTTGTTTTCGCTAGCCCAGTATCTAAAACTGAATAAACACACTAAGAGCTCCAAGTCAAGTGTAGTACGCTCCAATAAAAAAATAAAAGAATAAGAAATAAAACTATTAATGGCATAATAATAATAATAATAATAATAATAATAATAATAATAATAATAATAATAATAACCCACTCAAAAATAAGTAGTAAATCAAATAAGCACAAAGTCTGAGAGAACAAAGAGGTGCTCAAGGCTACCAAGTGCCTAATTCTAGAGAGTCCATTCTTCAAGATATGAAGCATCACAGCACTGAGTTGGCAAAGTAAGTATATAAATCACTGCAAAACCTTGTGTGTTTTCCAGTAGGAACATGTCTACCCTAAAGTAAAATCAGAAATTCTTGTACTGGTGTTTAGAAATCAAGACAGCAGCTTGCCAAGCTGGCTCTTTTAAAATGTTTTTCTTTAGAGAAAATTCACATTGGTAAAGTCTTCCACAATTACATTTCCTCTGGAACTAATTAAAGGATACTATTTTTCATAATCATGTTTTTAAAAGCTGATTTTCAAATGTTGTAGATATACAATTAATTTTTAGAACTTTAGGCTAGGCTGTCAGAATACTCTAACATTGGAAAGTATTTTCAACAAATACACCAAAAAATGAACAGATTATAGGCTCTAAAAAGGAGGCCAATATTTGGATTTCTTCTACAGTTGTTTAAAATTTTTGAATATGTCTAACTTTTAAAATCAAAATTATTTACAAAGGAAACATTATCATCTATCATTCAACTCAAATCTTATCCACTCAGGAAGAAAAGAAAAAAATGTTGAAATGTTAATGTTAAGTTTTGTAGTTGAGGATCCAGTGGTTATTTTGATTATCCGACAATCACAAGTTTCGATTATTTGATAATCACAGAAGCAAACAGGTTTATTTTTTACTTTGCTACAAATGTAATATATATTATTGCCTCTGCTACAAAAGCTCAGAGAGCCTGACTAAAGATTGCACATAATTCCCATAGTATTGTCTTCATTGTTGTACGTCAACCGTCATGCCTCTCAGCTGCTATCATATGATAGATACTCTGTCTTAAAGGCGGTCGCCACAACGCAGCCACTTCTGGAGTAGAATGACACGTGCTATTAACACATGGCAGATTATGATCCCTGTGCAGAAGAATCCTGTCTATCTGAAAGTACTACTGGAGAAATACAGAGGATCTTCAGTAAAAGACAAACATGGCATCTTCATGACAGAAAAAATAAACCATGCAACTCAAAACCATAAATGTTTAAGACTAACTACTTATGATCTCACTTATTCAAAAGCCCGTATATCCAGTAGCGACGTAACCTTACTACACTGTCTGGAGAATTGGTTTAAGATATCTCAGTAGGACTTAAGAGCATCCAGACATAAACTGGCTGAACTGCTAACCTGAGAGAAACCATCCAGTATTGCCCTAGAATTAATTAGTTCCACTTTAACAAGGAAAAGGGTTTCAGTGGGAAAAGTGCCAGAATGAGAGCCATCAAAACAGACCTTTGGTAATCACCAGAGAGCAGGAGTATTAATCTATCTGATTAATCTGCTGAGCTGTAATAGTTCCTCAAGGGCAGTGTGACGAGTTGGTAAGTGAACCTGGTGTCATTCTTCTGTCCCCTGCTCCAGGATGTAGGTCTGTACAAGAAAGCTTGCTGGCAACAGCAGTGCTTCCTACTTGTCCTGATAGGAACTGGTTGAAAGCAGCTGGATACTTCTCCAGATCCAATAGATGCTACCTTTTCTAAAAATTTTACAATGCTTTCACCAGAACTATAGTATCTTTGGCAACATTAAGTAGGGATTGAAGCACTTGAGAGGAATAGTTAGAAACGATACCATACTAGAACTATCATGGATACCAAGCCAACCCTGATATAAGAATAAGATATTCTGCCAGGGAAGCAGCAGAGGTTTCTGACAACCAGAGGAGAAAAGCTACAGAGTAAACATGATCATAACTAACTGTATTGTCAGCCTTTTGCCACATCGAAGCAGGTGTGCTGCATTAGTACACTTCAACATTTTTGGCTTCTGCTGGGTATCTGAATGTTGGGAGCCACTAGGTCTGGGGAGGGAATGAGATTTCACTCTATTTCCTGCCCCCCTTTCAAATACAATAAACATGTTTATCTCATCTTCTGGTCCCTAAGAGAAAACTATTGAAGCTATCTAAAGCTGAGGTGTTGGAGAAAGCATGATGACAGACACAGTGTTATCTGCCAACTTCCAGTAATGATTTTGGTGAATGAGCAGAAATGTTTATGGTATCAGTGAACTCCTACAAGCATTTGGACTGACACCAGTGGGCAAAAACTAAGACAAATGCCAGTTATTGCCAAGGACAATCTGCAGTTAAGAATTTCACAGACAAATTATGAGTCAAAGAGAATAGACAGTAAATCATTATAAAACAAACTGAAATAGAGAAACTAGAACAAAAATTTAACATATCACATTATTCCAAGAAAAGACAAAATGATCCCAGTGACTTAGAGTTCAGAAAGATGATGATGCTGAATCATCAGGAGTTGTAATTTCATCTGTCCAGATTCCTGATGTAGGAAATGCTCACACAATTTCTGTCACCTTTTAAAAAGACAGTGTTTCCTACTGAACTAGACAGAAACCTATCTTATCTTAATCAGCTAGTCCCCGCTTGGCAGCTGCATATGTGTAGAGTATTTCTAAAAGGGAACCAGGTCACCAAAAGAAGCATCTATTGAACATCTTTCCTTTTACTCATTGACTTCCTAGTTTTCTTCTATGCATTACACATTTTTCCGCTCCTCTGTTGGCCACCACGGCTCTGGAATCACACCGTGAGTCAATCATTTTACAGTGTCTGACCCACAGTATTGATTCAGTGCTGTGAAAGATGCCATTCAGTTATAATCAGTAACTAACACATAAAACTATATTATTATTTACTTTCATTCATTCACTCCAGTAATATGACCAAACACCTGTAACTTCTTTCATCAACTCTTTACAGTAGCCATGTCATGCCAGAAAGACAAAAAGTAGGAAAAAAAAAAAAAAAAAAAGTCCAAACAGGCCCTTTGGAGTATGATCAGATGATGTTTTACAATGTGTTCCTCTCTGCAAAATAATAGGAGGCAGCTGTTTAACATCCTTCTTTGAAAGACAAATTTAGTTTCTTTACCTGTAATTTTCAAATGGACACATGCCATTCTCTTAACCTTTCATAACAGACTTGTTTCCTACTCTTTCTGTCTGTATATAGACACCATACTCCCATGAAATATCCCATCAGTCCTGCTGCTGAATTCTGGTTTCACCTGGTGTCACCTTTCATTACTGCAGGCAATTTAAAGCTCAGGCATTCTGCCATAGCTGAGGAGACAGAAAAGACCAAAAATTACTTTAGAAAAATTATTTTTCAGAAAAAGTCTAGGAAGAATTTACAAGTCTCTCATATTTTTTTTTCCATCAGCAATTATTCCAAAACCTGAAGTGTTTTCCCATCTATTTAGCCTTGCATTAGTAATAAAAACATAATATTTTCTTAACTTTACAAGCCTATAAGGCATAAAGAATCTTTTAGATAAACACAAGGTGAAATCTATGGACCCAATCCCCAAGCTTAGAAATGACAAAAACACAGGTAAAGAAATCAGTTCTATCTTCTCTTGCATGGCTACCCCGTATCTTGTCAACCCAATAGAGACAGGAAGAACTAAACCCAGTAACAAGTATTTCCAAAGAGGAGAGGAAAAGGAATCATCATTAGAGAGAGAACATTTAATAAAATACTTTAAGCAGAAATTACTTTAGTTACAGGAGACCAATAAAGATGCAAAACCAAGAAATCCAAATAGCATGTTGATGGATCTCAAATCTTTTCTTTTGCAGAACCTAGTAAAAGAATGCACAGAGAATTCCTTTGCTTTATACTGTTCAATCATTCTATGTTTGTATCTCTATGATGAAAGGATGTACCTGATGGAATAAGTCCCAAATCCAAGAGTCTTTACTGAACAGTCTGCAAGACTCGAATTCTGAATTACTGTACCAATGAACCAACAAGTTTCAAAGGCTTGCCTTTTTAAGGAGGCTCAGCACAAGACACTGAAGAGGCCAGAAAGTCCTGCCTGAAACAGTTATCATCCCAATTGCAAAGGAGAATGAAAAGAAAATCTTCCTTTGGCATAAAGAGCAAAAATAATACTATAAAGATGTCTTGAAATAAAAACCAGACATTTCACATGAAATGGTTCCTGTCTATTGTTAACTTCAAATGAAGAAGATCTAGGACACCTTCTTCTTCCTCCCTTTAAAAATTCTATTAAACACATCAAATTCAAATCATGAGAATCTCATATGTATTAGAATGGGAACAGTAGCTTCTCAGTTGAGAGAAATAACTCTGAAGGAGGAAAAAAAAATAAGTTCCCTTACCCCAAAATGAATCCTTTAGTCTCTCTTCCTCAATTCCATCCTTCTTAAGATGAAGCTTGGAAGAAGAATCCATAGTTAGATGGATACAAGTTACTCCCACCCATTAAAATGTATCTTTCAGCAAAAGAGAATTCAAGGGAAGAGAGAAAATGGCTTAAGGTTGAGCTGAAAGTTAGTTTTATAGCAGCTGGTCAAGAAGCCAAATCCAAACAACCTCTTCTCTCTTGCTTTTATCAGAACATAATCTGAAGAATGTTGTAGATCAGAGACTCAAACAAAGGAATTTTGAACCCTTGATATGCCTAAACAATTTGCCTTATCTAACTGAGAAGCAGTGGGATATATCTTTTGTAGTAACTCATGCTCTTTGCCTAAGTATTTGTAAAGCGGTCATATTCAAGCATGGATAACCCATTTAAACAATCAGCTCTTTGGGATCCTTAGGGTTGAATGAAAGTCTAGAATAACAGTAGTTACCTAATATCTACAAAGAAATTATGTGGAAGGGCTGCGGGGAGTTAAGGTTTACAGCAGGAAAGATCTGGGACTTGGACACTGTATTATGACGGGTCCCACATGTGAGTCATTTCATTCTTTCCTCTGGACAACTGATTAATCCCATTCCACTACAGTAGCAGCAAGCTACAAGATACTTTATAAGTGCACCAAGCTGTTCCCAGTGCTATTGCCAAACAAAGTAAGAATATTTTCTTTGATGTGAAGAAAAGTTACATTCCTTCCTCCTTCAATTGCTAGCAGTGTTGAAAAACTACTTAGGTGAGTGGCTAGATATCACTAAAATCTTGTTACACAACATATCAGAAATCTCATTCAAATCAAGCAACAGAGATATGGAGATCAGCAGGGACAGATAATAAGGGAAAAGAAAAAAGTGAAAAAGAGAAATACATGAATAAAGCACTTTCACGAACCATTCCTTGCTCGTCATAGCCTTAAGCTTGTCCACAGTATTTTAAGTGTTCCATCAAGTAGAATTAAAAGAAAGGGTATGTGAAGAAATATACATGAGAGATCTTTTGTGTCCACTGTTAGAATAGTTAAAGTGCTATGACACAGGCACTGGACAAATGACTTAGACTCAGAATTTCTCCACTCAAAATCTGTGATGGCAACAGATCTTCCTTTCAAAAACAATTTAATTTTCTTGGTTACTGCCCCAAATGTTTTCCAATCTAAGCTATGTTTCATAACAAAACTATAAAGTTTTAGAGTGCTACTGAAAGCATTATAGAAATCCAAATTTTACTACTGTTTAATACGGTTCCTATAAGTAGCAGTCATAATAAATAATTGAAATAATATGTACTGCTGATTCACAGGGAAAAAGGCCTACTGCACCTACGACAGATACTGCTGAAAACAGGAACACTGCACTTTACTATTGAGACATGCCTTCAACTGAAGGCCAAATCCTAGCTGACTAGAAAATAACTGAATTACAGCTCAGCTGTGCCTGAGAATCCATAGTAATTTATTGTAATACAACAAAAAATATTTAAACAAATGTTCAAAAGCATTAGCTTCTCTGAAGATACATAATATACCAAGGTGTCCTTCCGTATTTATGTGCTACAGGTATTGTAACAGCTTTTGTACTTCGTAGCATACTGGAAGCTCAGGCCATAGACATTTTCCCCAAATGTCTCAATGGTATGAACTGTAGCCCTTCCACAGCAGCCCCCCCCCCCAATTACTGCTCATTTGCCAAGGCCCTGTTAACAATCCTCCACTCCAGGAATCCTTTCAAATTGTTTAGCACCTTCTGGGCAATATTTATTACCTATGGAGAAAATAGGATGATTTATTTTACCTGCACTATTGTCATGAAAACAGCTATCTTAGGCAGTTGCCACACTGGACTTCCTGAAACAGGCAAACAAAAAAACCCCGAGAGACACTGTCTCCTCTGCTCTATGCAAACATATACAAACACAAAATTTTCTGTTTCTGGCAAATTATTAAGAGGTGAATTACGTATTTTTAGCAGACTGTTTTCTAATAATATAGTTGATAAAATAGTGGGGGTGTGGGGGAACCAACTCTCCAAATTTAATGGGAGAACAATCTTTCCCTTGGATTATGAGATTATCCCTTCACGTTGCAAAAACAAAAACCCCAGAGACCTGGCAAACAAATTTATCACATCACTGTTGGCATCAAAACAGAGAAACTTTTAATCTATTTCAGCTGAAATCATATGATCCAGTAGTCTGGGGGAAGGGATATTAATAGCAGTCAGGGCAAAGAGAAGAGAGCAACTTTCCTCAGCCCACAGGTAAGCAGCAGGTTCTCCGCAGCTCTTCACCACCATCCACCCAAGCACACAGGGCCAGTGGGGTGGGAAGCCCAGTGTCAGTGAGCTTGTGGAGGTAGCATCGGGCATCAAGGCTCGGAGGTTTCCAACAGCCCACCCCAACAACAGCTACAGACTCACACCATAGCCCTCCCAACATCAGCCAACCCCTCTTTTGATCATAGAGCATTTGAAGAGCTTTTAGGCTACTTCTTCAATGGACTGTGTGATATTGTACTCGGGATTGGAAAGATGATGGAGACAATACTGTAAAAAGTAAATTGACTATGAGGAAGTCCCTATCTCCTATTTAATACTGATAACATATTCCTTTAATAAGGGGCAGGAGAAAAGACAAAACAAAAAAAAACAAGCAAACAAACAAATAAAAAGATAAACTTTAAAAAAAAAAAAAAAAACAAAAACAAGGAAGATGGAGAAATGGCTTTCATCAACAGAAATGCATACATCAGCCAACAAGCTGAATAATCACAAAACAGGGAAAAACCCTGATCCAAGCATTAATAATTCAATTAGTATTCATTGAAATAACATTGATTTTAATTAATCTATTTCACATCACTGTTCATATCCTATGTGCTTTCTATTACAGCTTAAAAATCATTAGTGTATGAGCCTGCTAAGTACTCATATCTTTAAAAATAACAAAAAGGAGACATAAACTTGCCAAATAAATATTTTAAAGCCTCAAATAGTCAATAAAGAAAAATGAAATGTAAGTGCTTGTCACTGTACATTACTAATTTGGAATATACAAGTATTTTGTCAGCCATATTATATACAAAATTTAATTCACTGGAACTTAGTATATTAAAATATTGGTAAAAACTGCATCAGTCACCAAAATATATACTTACCAGCTTGTATTTCCACAATACAATATCTGGCACTGTTTGGTGACTGACTGAAGCAGAACACTTTTCATTTATTCTGCTGCTCTGCTCTGAGCTCATCCAAAATACACAGGAACAAAAACCTGTACATGTTTCTGTCTGAAGTAGGCCCAGCAGATCGATAGAGAATATCTATGTCCATCACAGAGCTTTACTGGAGATGATGCGGAACAAGGCACATTTCTAAAGGAAACTCCAAGAGCCACTGTAATTCCTAAAGCTCTGTGCACCGCAGCCAGCCAGAGCCAGTACACAAAAACTGCGCTTCTCTCTGCTTTAGAGCATAATTTCTCTTTTTCGTGTTGGGTAATGTTGACACTCTGACCTTGGCCCTTCAGCAAGGTACGTTACCAGTGGGTCCCTACCAAGATGCATAAAAGATAAAGAACAGATACATAAGCAAATGCAATTTGATAGAGAGCAGCAAGACTGGTCTGAGCTGCCTACTATACGCTACAATGATTTTATAAAGAGAAAAATAAATATGCCCCACTTTATGTTCTCCTGTCATTACCTTTTATGTCATAGTGATATAGTGAACCCACAGTTATTGTTACTATTTATTTTCTTTTATTTATTTATTTTTATAATATATTAAGGAAATTTCTGTCTTTGGATACAGTCTGTCTTAGCTGGGTAACTATAAACCAGAGATATGACAGTCCTAGCACTTGGTTTTTAAACAAGGTTTTTTGCTTCCTATAGGTCTCTAATTAAGCTCAGTCAATTTTTATTAGTTTCTACAGGTTCAGATTTCATTGCAAGGTAATCAAAATACTTTAAATCTTTTCACTGTCAGTCATCTGTCTTTGCCCAAGAGAGGATTTCACATCACAGCTTTTACCTTATTCTCCAACAATGCTCATACTTGTTCTCTTAATTGATACTTGTTTACACTAACAATTTCTGCTATGTGTGAAATACTTTCATGTGTAAAATAAACTGTAAGTAGCATTTCTTCATCTCTACCCCAAACTCATTATCTAAATGCTACAGGTTACTCCACATTTCTATATACACAAAACACAGAAGTGCTGGTTTTCTTATTTAGTAACAGTTGTGGTCACCTTAAGTATGCCAGCAGTTCAGCAAGGGGCACAGCCTACCACTGCACATTATCACGGGATAATAGGACAGAAGAACTTACATTCCAGATACCTTTCCAAAAAATACCATAATTGGCTTATCAACAGTACTCAACCAAGTTTAGTATAAAGCTCAGGCACAATCTTATTTTATATATGCATGCCTATCTAAATATATACTTGTATAGATAGCCATCTATATCTTTTTTCCCACATCATGTGCAATATCGAAATATGTTATCTTTTCCAATGGCATTACACACCTTGCACCAGCTTGCAGTAGGTAAATAGAATAAGCACTATCACTTAAACCACAGAAATCTTTGCACACCACATCTGTAAACAACCTCAGCGCATTTCAGTTTCCACAAAAGTATGTATTTGTTAAAGCTTTTTTACCTGAAAGAAAAACACTAATAGCACCATGGGAGTTTCAAGAAAGGCAGGCAAATTATGATCACATTTACCATCTAATTTGCTCTCTGAGTCTTGTTCAAACAGTGCAAACATTGTGCTCCTCTTCTTCATTTGTTCTGACAAGCAGGATGACAACTAATCACCATCAAGAGCTTTCCCACTCTCCAGGCCCTCGTTTTCTGTTTATCCAATTTGATGCCTTCCAGCCAAGGAAACTGTTAGCCGTCCCTGCCACCCCAAATGAGAAGGCTAGCTCTCCAAGGCCGGATTTCAACTAGAAGTCTTGTAGGGTGTGAATCCACAGTGCTAAGCAGGAATAAAATGAGCACTTTCTGCTGTGCAGTATGTAATAGCACGAGCAGTGGGTTCTGTACAGGGTGGCAAAAACACCCAAGGGAGGCAAGAAGGGTGGAGACTGACACAGAAAAAGGAGCTCGAGAAAAGGAGAGGCACTGTGTACCCTGTTCCTTCATTTTCACCAAAAGACAGATCTCTGATCTACCAAAGCATTGCCATGCAAGTCCTAAATTGTGCAAAAATAAGTCAAAGGGGAAAAAAAAAAAAATCTTGGAGAATACTGGAAAGTTACTCCAAGGATGTCTGTCCTTTGATAGATCTTCTCTCCAAAACTATTGCACTGATTGGCCTTGATAAGACTCAGCCACACAATCAAATTACCTTGGCTTAACGAGTTAAGCCAGTGTCATTGTCCACGTGTCCCCTATTCACCCAGAGCCTGAGCAAGACAACACAAATTGAAATGAAAAAGGACTAAGCCATATTACCTCACATGCCTGTTGGGCTAAAATAGTACACAGTAGACACCATTCCTTAGTAGATGCATAAGGCATAAAGATTTCAGATGGGCCACTTGTTATAAACCTAAAATGGAAAATTATGTTGAAAATTTGATATTTAATAACATAAAAAGTATGTACGCACACGCAAATAAGAACTCACTACAATTCAACCTTACTGAACAGAGGTCATATCAAAACTGGTTCGTGTTAAGCAACATACCTGGCATAAACAATCACCAAACTTTTAATTGCTTTAGCTATCCAACACTGTATTATTTCTGACAGTGCGAAGGAAATAATGTCAACAGGCAGATGGCTAAGTCCAGATTCATCAGTTTTAAGAGGTTTTGATCTTCACATGGACCAAACCCATATCAAAAATTCTTTCTCTTTCTTTATAAGCATTTGAAAAATGCAGCTAGGCTTTAATTGACAGAAGGTACACAGTCTCTTACCATTACTTCTGTCCCTTTGCCAGCAGGCAGCAGCCCATAATCCCAGGCAATGTCACCAGTGTCACTGACCAGCACCACTGGATCCGATTTAGCTGTAACAAAATACTGGCACTAGGAATCCGCCTGGCTCAAACTACGCTACTTTTTGAACGGTCATTAAACATTTTCCTGGATCTTGCGATACTGCTGCTTACACACTTAATTAAACTGTCTGCCCTAGAATACATTTTGAGTCAGGTGGTTTTTCATGAGATATTATCAAAACTTGTCCTAATAGAGAGTACATGTGTATGTGGGGGGTGTTCCATTTTTTTGGTTGTTTTTTTCCCCCCAAATGTTTTCTAAGTATTTTCACATCCTTTCTAACATCAGGAGGGTTCTTTTCTTTCTAAAGTTCACTCTTTTTTTTTTTTTTTTTTAATGCCTATTCAGGAAAAGATGTAGAACACTACAGTATGACAAATGCAAATATCTTTAGAGCCTCATACTTGCCAAAGGGATAAAACAAGCCCTGTATAACCTGTATCAGTTCTTACAAAAGTACTCTTTGAAACAGAGAGGAATTTTGAAAACTAAAGACTGCAAAGGTGTCACTGAAAGGAGACATAATAAAATTCTTTGGAAAGAGGTTGGTATATTCTTGTGAGGGACAAAGGAGGAAAAAACGCCATTCCCCTTGCTCCTGCTGCTTCCAAGAGTACTTGCAATTTCCTTTTCTTGAAAAAGATTTAGGGGACAGGAACATCAAGGCTGTTGTCTCTGCTGCATGTTACATGAGGGCCTTCAGTTTGTTCTCTATTACAGTGATAAATATCTTCATGGCAGTGAGAGGTTCCCCCACATCACTCTGTCATCCATGCATCACACCAGTCTATGGACCAAAGAGGTGGATTCTACTGATTTAATGATAGATCTGGTAGCCTAATGGATTTTAGATTAGACCAGTCCACTCTCATGTCAGTATATAATCTTCATAAGTGTCTAAGACTGAAGATGTCCAGTGGTAGAGCTGAACTACTTTCTCCAGATGCTTCATACGTCATTTCTACAGGCTATGATGCTTAAATGGTCCACATCAAATTCACAGATGTCTTTTCCTTTAGCCATTCCTGCTGCTTTCTAGTGGTTGGCTCATCTGTGATTTTAATTTGTAAAGATCAATTAAGCCACTATCCCCAAAGTCACAAGACACTGCAGAGCTGCAAAAGATGAGCTAATGGATTTTTTTCATGTTGTCTGCTTCACAGCATTAACTTGGAGGATCTTAAATTCTGAGCTTTTAGATCGGAGATGGATGTTTGCAGAAAGAAGCTGAAGCCCAAAAGTAACTTTCTTTAACAATTAGTATCCTGTGCAACTTCAGTGACGTCAACAGAATCAAGGGGGAGGTAAATCAGTGTGTGTTTTTGGCAGTTTTCCCTTTTCTGCCAATTAGAACATATCAGACTCTAAATTTCACATTGAGCTAAAAGAAATTAACAGCGTTATCTTGGTCAAATGTTAAAGTAAATAGCACTTGAAGCATTAATCATAATTGCAGTTTTTCAAGTTATCCATATTGTTTTCCCATTGGCTTATTTTCCCATGTTTACCACAGCGAACGTATTTTGATGAGCAGCATTAAGACTGATTTGTCTGTGCCAAAGGAGAGAGCTGGGTCTCAGCTGCTAAAGCAGCAGGCTGCCAAAACAGCTGGACTCACCTTCCCCAGAGAAGCCTTCTGCTGCTTGTGGGAGGCACTTGGGTACAGAGGAGCCAAGCAGGTAGGAGTACATGGTAAGAAGACAACTGGTTTCAGACATGCTTCTCCAAGTAGTGGGGAGAAGGCAGGGTGCAGAGACGGGTGAAAGGTAGACTCGGGACACATCTGAATCCCTTGCTGAGTCTTACATGGCTTGTTGGGAGTATGTTTTAAAAAGTGTTATAGCTGCAAAGAGGCTCTTTATAAGCAAACAAGGGCTTTCTTGAGGGGAAGGCAGGCTTTGCTTTAGTAACAGTACTGTAATTAATTTCTAACTATGGACACTATGTTATAAATGAGCACAGATTTCAAGATTTTGCAAGTTATTCAACACTCACTGAAGATGATGGGATAGGCAAAATTCAATTAAAAATATAAGCAATATATTTTGAAATGTAATAATTTCAGCTCAAAACAGTTTGAGAGATGCTCTTTCAATACTGTAGATGTGTGAAGGATATTATCAAACATCTTTTGGTCTTTCCACTCCTCCTAGCTCTGCTTGCTCCTCTCTGAGGCTGGCTCAGACTTAGTGCAGGTGTTTCCAGCAAACGCCCTTCTATGCTGCATGGGATTTGCATGCGCACGCCCTCGTGAGAAGTGGAAAGCTGGAGACACCATGGCACTGCATGGGAAACAAAGCACCACTGAGCAGCCACAGACCACTAAGAGCAGTTGATTAAGAGGACTTAAACTCAAGAGTCCACTGAAGTCAATGGAATTTTGTTACCAACACTGACAGGACTTGGATTTTTCTCTAAAATAGTCAAATCACTATGCTTCAGACGCAATAATCCTAGGTGGTGCTTGAAATAATTTTAGATTACAGTTTCAGGTGGAAGTCTTTTCAACTTGGCTTTCTCTTTAAGGGCAGGTTTCCTTATAAAACAAAAGTAATATTCTCTTGCAGTTGAACTTTACATGAAAATTCCTGTTTCTGACAGACCATAATAAGTGCTTTACAGCTCAGTAGGTTACCAGGAATTAAACAGACCACACCCTTGCAATAATTTACACAGCATGAATAAGGACATGTAAGAATAGACTGAAGTAGAAAGGTGGCACGATGTAAGAGGACTAGGAAATGCAAATATTTCACCTTGTCTTACTATCACCATGCAGTTTTCAGAGGAACCACTAGCTACACAAATGCAAAGCAAAGTACAAATACTAATCGTTCTTATCTTTTGTCTGTACTCTACATGCCTGAGTTAACTATTTAAGCAAACAGTAACAAGTGAGCTGAAGTAAAACGACATCTCATTTTTTGATCTTCCAAAATGTCACATAAACATCCTATATAGTGGACCAGTCACAAGAAGCCACATCAAATAAAATAAGAAGGATTTACTTCCTGTTCAGCTACTTGCACAGCCTGTCTCTAAAGCAAAAAAAAAAAATCCCCAAGTCTTGCTGAAGAGAGAAAAGCGTATTTCTGTCATTAAAACAGCAGTACTATAAGTTCACTACCAAGCCACATAGATCGCCAACATAGCCCGTGCAATAACAGCACATCAAACCAAAGCACCCGAGCTGCAGGGCCAAAGCCCTGCTCGTATGTACACTGCTGCGTGCACATGCTGGTCCAAGGTATTGTGTACCAACCTAGACAGTTCAAAGAACACTTCTCACAGTATCATCATTCTTCCATTTTAAGTTAAAAAGCCAGCTAAACCTATATTGCACAAAAAAAGCCCTCCATAGTAGATTTTTTCCAAGTTCAATAAGAAAGGTATTGTATCAAGTGGCAGTAGCTAGGCAGTCTTTATTGGGCTCATAAAAGATTATGATTTTGCCCTATTCTCTATATAAGTGAATTTCTTAAAATATCATTTTTAAAATGGCACTTCTTCTTCTCATGATAGTGTTTCTTTAATATATTAACTTTCCCACATCCCATACTTTGATGGTTCGGCAATTCTCTAGTTCATTTTAAATCAGTTTTTGACAAAACAATACCAACAGTTCAGTAAGTGTCCCAGCTGAATTTTACAATTTACATTTCTTTTTTAAATACCCTCTTACTGAATAGCTTTAGCAACTAATAAAATTCTTCAATTTTAAAGCCAAAAGAATCACATTAAGCACTAAATTCATGGGAAAGGGACAAGACTAGTGATACTTAATGTTGATAGTAGATTTCGGTTTTGACTCTAGAAAAGCTTTTTTAAAATCAGTAATACATTGTAATTTACATGGATTTTTAGTTATACTTTTGATGCTTTGATACACATACACAGATATATACACATACATGCTACATATATATTTACATATATGTATGCACATATATACAAGTGTATATATATGTATTTATATACAGATACATACACACAGACATTCATGTAAGCCATCGCTGTTTTCTCTGTTCTGGTTAAATGATAATGAACAAGAAATATAGCAGAAAGTCACCACTATGAACTAAAAATTTTTCTTATGTGCTACATAAGAGATGATAACTAAGCTGAGTTGAACCCTGGTGAAGACATAAGCGCTGTTCACATATATTGTGTAAGTAAACAGTGAAGTGAACCACTTAAAACATAACTACCAATCTGTGATTTATGATAACTTCACATCAGTAACACCATGATAACCGATTTTTGTAAATTATGAACTCCTATTGCATTCTCACTTTGTAAAAAATATACAACCTAAGGGAGCTTGTCTAAAACTAGGGACATAAGCAGAGCTGCAGATCCAACTGTTTCAAAAATGTACCACACTCAACTCCTAGTACTTATCCATCCATCAGAGACAACCTTTTCCACCTGACATAGGAGCAATTTTGGTCTGCTTCACTACAAAGCAAAACACCCCAGGTTAAAATTTCCTTTACTTCAGCTGCGGTACTTTTCTTAAACTTCCCATTGAGAGAAATAAATAATGGTGGAAGGTCCTGCCCTCATCAATGGCTCCAATTTACTCCACATGAGATAACTGGACTTTTGCAAGGAAAAAAAAAAAAAGAGCATTTTTAGATCAAACTCTGTAAGCCTTTCAACTAATGTGGTTTAATTCTAGTATGGACAAAGAATGTTTAAACTTTCTATAGCTCTAGCATTTAATATTAAATAAATCTCTACAGTCCATATGAGATTTTTTTCTTTAAACATGGGCTAATACAAATAGTTAAGAAAAAAATACTTAAAGAGCGAGGTCAGCTCCAGAATTCCTAGAAAAGGACACCACAAAAAGCCACCTAAACATGACACCAAAAGAAGGGCCTGCTAGATGTAAGGTTTGAGAGGGGAAGGCAGTTACGTTTACGTTTGCCTCAGTCTCTTCCATTGGTATTATTTTTGTGAATGGAAACAATAGTGACAGAGTTTTTGTTATTTCACTAACATTTAGAAGATGTTTTGGTTGTATGAACAACACAAATACATGAATATGTATTTTCTTAAATGATACATTTCAGAGTCTTAAGTTTAATTTATTTCATGAACAGAAATATGTTTGTCCCTTTAATCCTCACAGTCCCAAAGACAACTATATTAATAATTTCATTTTGGTAACTGTTCTGGTAAATATTCAGTTACCATTTCTATTTCTTCTAAAAAGGAGAAAATGCCTGGCTACAGAATAACAAAAATGTATCAAATTTCTGTCATCATTTGAAGCAACTGGTAGAAAACAGAAAATTCAAGAATTAAAACTAATCCATGAGGAATCTGCCTTAGTGGGGCTCGTTTCAGAACTGGTTGCCTTTGCACTTGGATGTATAAATGCTAATTATCAAGGTCATCAAAGATTTGTGTGATATTTTAGGTTTTCTTTCTGCCTTTCTATTAACCTGAGAAATTCAAATCGTCTTCCTAAAAATTTGATTCTAAAATTCTAGACTATCTTAGAACTATACTAGAGAGCTGTCTAGACTTACTCTCTTCAACAGTCTCTCTTTTCATTTTCAGAGGTTAGAGGAATCGACTGCTACAGCTACTGCATTGTGAGATTAAGCTGCTGTCCCTCCATAAGTAATATGTGCCTCCATTGTGACATACAATATCTAAATCACTAGTATCTTATTCAGGAAACCCTCATAATTGTTTTCCGATTCACTAAGGTATTTGCAAAAAAAAAATAAGTAATTGTCAGGCCATAACAGGGAGCTTTAAATAACAATAAAAAAAAAAAAAAAAAGAAGAGATATCTCAGTCTGTTTGCCATGAGGTAGGTTCAGAGGAGGCATGGGCAACCTTGATATATAACCCTTTTTCCTGCTATTTATTACTGATAGATGTCCCATTCCAAACCACTTTCCTTGCTGGGCCAAGAGAACTCTGGCCATTTGTGCACCATGCAAAGCCTCCCAATTCACTTCAGGCTAGCAAGGAAAATGGGTATGAGAATAATTATTGTTAGGGCTGAGGGGAGATATTTTGAGAAAAATCTGCTAAAAACAACCTCTGAAGTAATTTGTATTAAATCCAGCATGTACACTTCAGGATTTGTAACTGCAACAATTAAAAACATATATACAAGAAGGATTCTTTAGTATTACAAACGCTAATTTAATTAATATCTGAACTTTTGCAGATGATTCCTCCATAAATTGAGGGATTTTGATTAACAAAGTATCAGTAGTCAGGATCCAATTTAATGATTTGTTTCCAGATCAGCTGATTAAAGATCTTGTACCTCGCCACACAAGCACTGGTGTTGGGACCATATTAAGTAACAGCAGGATTGTACACAATAATATTCAACGTGCTCAGACCTAGACCTGGGCATCCTTCATGGCCACATTTTGCCTGATAATTCTGGTTTAAGGTCTACAGAATCAGTGACAGGTGGGTGATCTAATTAAAGCAAAGACCTTTGGGTGAAGCTAAGCCAGCAAAATAACTTTTGCTGCTACTGCAGCAGGCTACCTTTAGGGAAAGACAGAAACTAATGGAAAGCCAAAACTGCCACTGGACTACTGAGACAATGATAATAGGCTGACAAGAGGTGATAAGACTACAAACAAATGGTGATACCATGGCATTGTCCTTTGTACTGTCCTTCCTTATGTTCTTAATATGCCCCTTCAAACAGGTTATCTGCAGGAGTGCTGAGGAGCTCTCATTTTGGAGAAAGTTATAGAATAAAGTGGAGATCTCATGTTCATGTCAGGTGATGAAGTCTCACTGCACACTTCATCATGCAGGAGTGAAAAGAAGATAAGTAAAATGTCCCCCAAAAATAAATAGGGCAAATATGGTGCCCAACAAACTTTTGCTTCCCGAAACAGTGAATAAGAAAGTGAAATTCTATATTTGCAGGACGAAGGTACCAGTAAAAGAGAAAGGTAGTCAGGTGCTTTAGATAACAACTGTCTCTGAAGCACAGGACGCGCATATCAGCTTTCAATAAATTCAGTCAAAGATGGCTAAGAAGTTATTCCAGAATTCAAAGAATGTTGTTCTCTAGATAAAGGAAAACAAGCGACATAACTGTTCAAACTGAAACCAGAGAGTTTAGAATTGATCTTGAATTGAAAGGCAACCATGCGGTTTAGCTGACATTATTGAAGGCAAGAATTGTCTGATTGGAAAGATGAATACTTACAGAAGCCAATAGTCTTTCAACGTTAAAAAAAAACAACTTAAAAAAATCAACATATTACAAGAAGCACTGGCCAGAACGGTATATGGATTTGAAGCTGGAATTTAACAAAAACACCTCTTTAACTTGTACCTACTTTGACAACTATCATGTGGAAATACACAGGTTAACATACAGGGGGAAAAAATCCAACAATTGCATCATTTTGCAGACAATCAGCAAGGACCCACAGAGAATGTATGGTAGGGACAAAAAAACGACAGTATTGCCACGTGGGAAAAGAATTATTAATAGAAGCAGTGAACACTTTTGTAAAAGAGTAATTTTTTCTTTTTGGGGCACTTTCTTCTACCAGACAACTTTGATGACATAAAAGATACAAAGATTTTTACATGGGTAATACCATTTTGAACTGGAGTGGGGTGAAAAGCAAGAGAGCATGGCCAAAAAGTTCTGATCAAGAACTAGAATTTTTGAAGGCTAAAGCTAAGAAAACATGAGTGGAAGCAACAAATCTAGGCAAGTAGTTAACTGAAAAAGATAATTTAATTGTGAGGCTATCATTGACCGGCTCTACCAGACAAACAAAAGGTATAATAATGCTTTGGAATGAGGAACATACGTAAAGAACTTTATGTTTAAACTGGTTGCTGATTTATACCTGAGCAAGTGTTTCTAATGAAAATCTTTGACAAATCAACCAGTGTTTCATCTCCTTGTTAGGATTTGCATCAGAAACCCTTTATACTTTTGTGAGTGAGACTATTACTGGCATAATGATCCTCAATAGTATCATTTAAGCATACAAATATCCTGAGCATTAATAAATCTAAAAAGTATTAATTGCATAATTCTTTAAGATATTTTGGTATTGAAAGGAATTCAGCACTAACTGAAATGTGTTTTAAGCTATCTCTGTCCTTTGCTAAAAACACTCAGCAAACTTTCCTTCCGTCCCAGGTAGATACAGGTTTTTTTCTTTTTCAGCAATCAGCGGAAAATCTACAAGCTGAGGTTTAAAGCTCAAAAAGCTTCAGCAGTTGTAGACGCTCTCTAGAACACTGGACAAACATTAATTGCTAAAGCTTTTGTTCAGAATGAAACAAACTTACTGGAGTACCCACTCCCTATATCACCGAGGAGTGAATTTTCAGTGCAACATGGGACTATGTTTAAATATACAGGTATTTCACAATGTACATTTAAGTATATATGAAAACTATTCAGGGGCTGAAAAAATACCTAAGGTAAGGGCCAGAAATACCCTAAACTGGCCTAAAATGAAAGGCCAGAAATGGAATCTTCAGAGTTGTCCCATATGCCAAAAACCACAATGAATAAGTCAACACAGGCAGTACAAAATATTGACACATCAGCTCTAAGTAGGATAGATTTGTTTACGTTGCTTGGGAAAAAAAAATACACTTCTTTTAGATTAATATTCTCATTTTGCTGAGACAGCAGCCCTAATAAAGTGATAGCTAAGCTGGTGATGGTGTATATGCAGTATTTGGACTAGATACAGCATAGCTGACAGTAATACCTGATAAAGGAGAACTTATTAAGCAAAAGTATAAGTAGTTCTAGGCAACAGAGTGATTTAAAAGTTTTATCCTCAATTCTAATGGATTTAATAGGCAATAATAATGCAGATACTTGAAAAAGGTATCTAGTTATATTCCAATCCATGTTATAACACAGCAGTATTATTACTTTCTTTAGTAAATGTGGGCAAATGGTAGTAATTTTTAAAGTGTTACCAGAGAACATACATAGAAAGACATTAATAGATAATATATATGTGATATTGACAACGTATGGGCTTCTTTCCCATTGCCACTGCATATAGTGTTATCTGTGTGTCCACAGTGGGAAACGTCAGTTGCAAGCCTTAAAGGACGCAAGTGATCATCCTGAGATTGGCTGGGTACCATAACACGGGAGGAATAGTGCACCCTATTTCAGTTTCAGAAAGGAAGAAAGTAAGAGGCATCAAATTTACCTTTCTGCCTAAAGGAACTTTAGGCAAGTAACCATAATGCAATATTTAGACAATTAAACATCAAAACACAATCCAGTCAGAGAAATTGGGCTTTCTGGCTTTGATTAGTACTGGATTCAACTTCTTAAGTCTAAATAACAGTGCAAAACATCTCAAAGCCTAACCAGATTATGTAATAAAATTCACTATTAGCCTGGTTTCATATAATTTGAAGCTGTGTTGAATGCTTACTTACTTTTTTAGCAGTACGGTTACAGAACCTTGGAAAGAAATGTCAATGTGGACTAAATGGCCACGTTTCTAAATCCCATACAAAAGAACCAGACGGAGCACTGTAAAGCTCTTCCACTTCAAGAAGAAGCTGTCAGATAAAGCGTAGTTTTTGCAAGCATCCTAAGAGACCGAGTGATCAGTCACAAACTTATTTCCTAGACAGCTGTGCATTCTTCAGACATGGTCAAGGATGCGGCACTTGGGCTCTGTCTTCTATCAGGGGAAGACCACTCTTAAAATCATAATTTACATTAATTCAGAAATGAAATGCAGGGTTTATTACTCGAAAGCCTGGCAGCTGAACAGCAATATGTGAGATCTACCCTGTGAACAGTATGTACTGTAGTCAGGATTGTTAGAATGAAGGAAGACTAAAGATGAAGCCAAGACTCCTGGTGAGATCTATCAGATGCTTATTAGCACAAGAGATTTCAAAAGCTACATGACAGAAGGGATAAACCAGAAAATAATCTGGGATAGAGTATAGTCAAGGAGGAGACACAGAAATATCAGTACTATGTGTGAATATAAGCTAAACATTTGTAAATGCAGTTCTGCAGAACAACTGATGTAAAAAGAAGACAAAAGTACTGACCTACTTCACGGCTCTTCATGTTCTGATTACCTCATACAAGCTTTAAGGCTAACAGTTCATCTTCATCCTCATTCATTCAAAATCATCATCCAACTTTCTACTGAAGGCCTCCCTTTCTCCTCATCTGCCAAGAAACCTGCAAGGAGGTTATTAATGTAATGCAATGTGGAAAAGCAGTTGAATGAAACAGTGTCACGACACTCCAAGTATGGTGGAAACTTCTTCCAAGAATCTCTGTATCAAGTCACCTTTGATGTTTATAGTAGGCTTGCAGCTCCATCCCCCCAGTTAGCAAACTTCTGTGCATATCTACTGAAGAGGAAAGAAAGAAAAGTGTCTTTGCCTCAGAATAAATGAAAAGAGATTTAAATTATGTCTGTTCTTGACAATGTCTAGTATGATAGGAACTTGCCGAAAACCAAGTTTCTGGCAAGATACATGGGGAGAGAGACCTTTGAGCATAACTATAATTTTGTTACGATGTTAATTAAAATCCATATTGATCCACAGAGGAAAGCATACAATAGAAAAAATGGTATATACTACATCTGGTGCTGGAAAGTCATTCATAAGAGTACTCAGGCTCCACAGGAAACACGGTGGTATCACTGACACAATAAAGGGCCCTAAAACCAAATAAGGTACGTGACCATCACAGTACTATTCTCACTTGAAAGACAAGGTGGGGAACTATGATTGATTCCATTCTAACTCAATAGCATAAAGCAGAGAGTAGATAAAAAATGGGACATGAACTACATGTTTATAAAGACTTTAAAGGAGAAATGACTTAAGCAAAATCCTTTAAGGGAATATTCAATAGAAGCAATATGCCAACAACTGTGTCTAAAACCTCCTGCACAAAATTGTCAGAATCACACATATTTGCCCTTTTTTTTTTTACATCATATATCACTGCAAATATTGATGTATTTCAATAATGCACTATAAATTATTTTAATCTGTGTTGGAGGCTATATGGCAAGTACCTTTTTTTAAAACAAAGCAAAACACAATCCCTCCCAATATTTAAACGAGAAGATGGCAGATTTCTGTGTCACAGGGATACAGATTTTTGTCTGAATGTAAAGATTTTTCTCAGCTTTTTAACTAGCTAGTCTTCAAATAACTATCAGTTAACTCCACATATAATGTATAGAATTTGCATAACTTGCCTTCCTTTGAATAGCTGAAAAGGACAGGAGGTTTTAGAGTAATTTTGTTAGGAGATGCTCTTAAATAACCATGACTATACACAGTAAAGAATCAAAATGTATGGTAGAAACTGCAAGGTCCAAATTGTTAATCCAACAAATGGATGACCAGGAAATGCAGCATGTATTTACAGTGTTGATTAGGGCTAGAGAATTGAGAACATCCTAAAACACATGGAGCCCAACAATGCAATATACCCAACCAATATTTATTGCTGCCTCTGTAGAAGCAATTTCCATTTTGATGCGTTCTCTCACACACAATGTTCTGAAACAGTTAAGTAACATGAAAAATACAGGTTCAAGATTATATCTGTCACAGATGAAAATACAACATTTATGCAGCATTACATAATAAAGCCACTGGTTTATGGACCCAAGGTCCTCTTAGGACTGCTACAAATCTACGTATTGTCATACTGTGACAGATTTTTACATTTGCATATGTGAATTAAAAAGAACCCACATTAATAACCAAAACAAACAAAACATAGCTATTGAGTCTAAAGGGCTGAGAAAAATGAACAGTGTCATTTGGTTGTGGTAAAGGTCACTATTAGTTCACAAAACCTCTCTGGAAAGCCACCTATCTTAGCCAACATTTTACAAAGAAATTGAGGAGTCTGTTAAAAACACCTAAAACTGGGGTGGGGGGAGGGATTTGCCAACACTGAGGGCAAATCTGCATTTGTTCTGTACTTAAAAGAAAACAGAACTGTGGGGAGGGAAGAGAGTGCTGACAGTTCTTTGCACACTTATATTAGAAACTAGGAATGAATTAACTCTACCAAACTGTTTATCTGGCTGATATGTCTAGCAAGAAATTTCTAAAATTCTACTATGCAAATATAGGTGAACTTATTAACACTGATTTTTGCCAAATAAAATATAAATTTTGTGGAGATAATCAATGCTAAGCATGAAGCTCCATAAATTTGTGGGACTCAATAAATTTAGGGAAGAGATTATATGGCATGGTATCTGTAATAACAGGTGACTGGGCTCATGATTTCAGAGTTCTCTCCCATTCTTGTTTTCCAAAACTACTACACATAAATTAGATACCACTGGTAGCTTAATCCAGTTTTGGACATGAATACAGCCTTGACTACACCTTCCATACTATTTCATGATTATTTCAGCTCATGGGCAAATCCCACACACCGCCACAGCCACTCTCTCTCTCTTATGCTTTAATCTAATAGTACAGTTAGTCCAATGAAGGATTAGACATTGAAATTTCTAATGTGCAGAAGTTTAACTAGAGTTCTCCTACCCTTAAGTATGAGCGAATGCAAAAACCACATCCTCCTTGTATGTTTTAGTGGTAAGCATTATTTACCTTCTACCGTATATAAAAATTAGCATGCAGGGATATTGCTACAAAAAGCTGTATCTAACCCAACATTCTGATATCTCTAAATAAATTCATAGACATATACAAAAAAAAAAAAATGTACACATATCTATCCACATCTATATATATTGCCACGTGATTTTGGAATAGTACATTTGATAAATGCAGCATATAAAAAATGGAGGCAAAGACCCCATCATTTACTAATAGTATGTACTTTTTTAGAACACTTTATAAGATCTTGATTTAACCTGCATGACATACCTATAGAGCTGGAAAGTATAGACTAATTTTTAAGGCACAGAAAGTGAGGTAAACAAAAAAAATTACAAAGAAGCACAAAATCCCAGGCCTCCTAGATTTTAACAGTGAACTCTGACCCACTGAAAAGCTACCAGCCTTGTTTTGGGATATTATCTTAAATTCTTGACCACTTTTTCATGGAAATCTCGCCATCCCCCCACATCAAGAGAAAAACAATATATTCAATCTGAGGAAGCTACCTGTGCTTTTCAATAGCCTTATTGGACAAAGAATAGGTTTTGTTACAGATGAGATACATAAATGGAAAACCATTCAACATTTGAGAAAGGTGACTAAATTCACTAGCCTAGTGTCAATTTTTAATTCCTAGTTTTGTTTTTTGAGTTTTTTTAAAGGCCATTCATTAAATATTAGACATGCATGTCTTATATTAATGTTATGTCCTCTGACATCCACTCAGTGAAAGATAAAAAGATGGCATTAAGATTTAGCAGTGAAGTGAAATGTTGCATGGTGCAAGGTGACCCAGTCTCATTTAACAGATTACCAAAATATAATAAAATAAAACCTATGATCTTTACACTGGCAAAAACAGTGCAGCAAGAGGACAAACATAATTTTAAAAACTTAAATACTGATTGAAATGAATCATGTCTATTTGTAACACGTAAATGAGTCCTCTGCAGCTATCCAGTCCTTGTAGGAGCATCCGCATCAAGAGCGAATTTTAATACAGGCAGGTTCAGCTCTCCTTACAATTTTATCCTGCAACTATCTAACTCAAAACAAATGTCCCAAACTCAATTAAGCTGTTTCATTACAATAAAAGTAGTCCTTGCTCTTCATCTTAGTTTCAGTATCTACTGGCTGATAACTCATAGTTCACAGGGAACACATTGTCTAACTGCATTAATCCACAGCTGGGGAAAACAAACAAACAAACAAACAACAACAACAAAAGCAAACAAAAAACAAGCAAACAAACAAAAACAAACCTCATACCAGTCTGATGATGTGTGTGCAATTCAATTATACCAACATAAATTGCCTTGGGTTAAACTTGCCAAAAGAAAACTTTAAGAAGCACAGATTTTGTAAAACAGATCCAGACTTAATTGATACAATTCTTCTCACTCAACTTGTTTCTGATTGTTACTATGATTTTTCATACAACTTTCTCTAATGTGTTTTCCAACAGCTACTGACAAACTTAAGATATTTTCATGATGGACTTTGGTTGTAATCCACTATGGCAATTCTTCCATTTCTAAACCCTCACATTTAGCCCTTCAAAGCCATTCACTGAGAGCTGCCTCACCTGCCACTCTGATTGCAATGCCTCCCAGACCCTCATCAGCTCACCTCATCTATCCACTGTCACAGAAACTTGGGCTCGATTTGTTGAAATGAAGGAAACTTCTACTGGGGTCGAACGATGTAATTTGGGGCTGAAACTAAGTGAAGCTTGCTGGTTTGAATAGAGCGTTAGTTGAAATTCTGTCAAACAAATCCTGAAAAAAAACCAAAACAAAACTATGAATTCATGCCTGTATTTTGCACGGAATGACTCCTTTCAAAATAATTTCTACGTGTTTTAAATTAATCACAGTGGGCCTGGAAAACTACGAGCACAATTGAATGAAAAATATATCTTTTTAATTTTTATTTTTTAGATATCCTTTGGCAAACAAGATAAGGCAATAGCTAAATGTCCTGCAGAGTCACTACTTCACTTGCATATTTTTTTTTCCACAGTTATTCCCTAACAGTGAAACTTTTCCTTAGCACACAGGTTTACATTATTACCAGGATAGACAATGAATCTAGAAGAGTTAAGTTCCTTCTTCATCTCTGTTTGCAAAAAGTACAAGAAAGCCAAGGGAAAAAAAAAAATCAAAATAAATCAAATTTAAAAAAAATCAAAATCTTTCTTTTGAAAAAATTAAAACTGCCAAATAAATGTAGCAAAATGTAATAAATGTTTGTTACTTTGTTTTAAAATGCCAATTCTGTACAAACTGTAGTAATGCCTGACCTTGCTGCTGCAACCCTATCTTTCGATCTCATGAAATAATGGTGCAGTACAGAACACAAGTATTACAGCAATGCTGGGAAAGAATTTCAGGACTATAAGATGTTTGTAGTGTCCCTGTTTTATTTCTGGAATTTTACTCAACAGAAACAGTCAAATTAAGGCAGTACAAAACTGAAAAATTTAGTTTTGCCCTATATTTACAGACATACAAAAGAAGAAGAAAGGATGAAATGCCAAATGTACTTTTACTTTTACTATACAATGTTATATAGACAAAATGGGGCAACGTACTTTGTGTAGACAATTTAGCCAGTGCGGTTCATGGGCTGATTCTAATCTTGGTACATCACAAGGGCCCTGTAACCCAGTATTTCATCCCTGTGCCCCAAAAGATGTCAGCTAGCAATGGACCTACCCCAGCCAATGTTTCACAGTCCTTACTTTAATGTAGTAACTGGTAATGTGCTGGCAGCATTTAAATAGACGTTCTTCATCTACCAGACACAAGGCACAGGGAGACAGTTAGTGAGGGGGAAGGTGATGGAAGCTGCAGAGTTAACACACACACAAACATTCATAACTTCAAAAATGTACTATTAAAACATCAGAAGATCTCACTGAATGCAGTTTCTAACCCACTCTGCCTAAATTCATGCCACTAAACCGTAAGGTTTAAGAGCCTAGAAAAAAAAAATTCAACCATGTGAAAGTAAAAAAAAACAAACAAACAAAAAAAAAAAAAAAAAAACAACCAAACCCCCCCACATCCATACAATAAAATGTCAATAAAAATCCCTTACCAATTATTCTACTACCTTCTCGAAACAGGAATAGTGTCTCTTATACCCTAATTTTACCATTTTCTTTGCCCCACGTTAAGACACCAATGTAATTATCCTTTATGAAGGTTGACTGAGGTCCCTGCGAAAATCTGCTCAGGGTGATTATTTAGTTGGCTTTTTTATTTGTGGAATTTAGGCAAGAATGTTTCAAGCTGATTGTCAAAATAACCACTTGATCTGCTTTAGTATTTTTGTAATTGTTAAAAAAATAGTATTTTCTAATAAACTGAGAGTAAGGTTAAATCCTCTAACTACCAACTTGTAAGAAGAGTTGAACATGGAAGTCGTGCAAAGGGGTTCCTAATTCTGATGTATTTGGAACCAATTCTCAGATTTAATGATTATTGTATACCTGGAAATGTATGGCACAGCAACATGATATTTGGGAGTGTTCTTCGATGTTTCCATAATGCATTTAAGCACTACTGAAAATGTTTTGTTTCTCATCAGTAATTTTACATGTAAGTTTATTATTTCACATTTTGATGGCTTTCACAGCACTGGACTTCACATGTGTCACAAATACTTTAATTTTAAGAAGAGAAATTTCAAATAACTTGATGTATTTACCTAAAGGAAGATTTGCAGTGCTGAAAACTTGTCTGCTTTTTCCTAATTACGTGACCTGGTCTAATAAGTTTTTGTTTTGGTTTGTGTTTTTTTTTTTTCTTTTTTTCTTTTTTTTTTGTTTGTTTGTTTGTTTTTGTTTTGTTTTTAAAAAAAACAAAACAAAACAAAACAAAAAAACAACAGAAAAAGATATATTTTTCCCTGAAAAGCCTTCCCAAAGTACTCCACACCACAGATGTTAAAAAGGAATTAATAACATGCCTAGACTCGATCTAGGGGAACATCACAATCAAAAAAAAAAAAAAACTTATTTATGTACTTAATTAAAACCATACCTAAACATCATCTTCCTGAATGAGACTGTTAATGCATAAGCAACACAAGGATTACTACTGAAAAGCTATCCTGCAAATGGTGCAAAAGAAACTTAAACTTATGTTTCCCCTAGTCGTACATTTTTTCCCAGTTCTCTCTCCAACTACTATTGACTTAGCAGAGGTACAACTCTTATAACAAAATTGTATTTGCCACCCCTCTGCCTTGAGAAGCTCACCACAACCACTACTACCACTACACAGTAAAAGGCATAGAGGAGTCTGATGACAGAATGAGGATGATACAGAGGTGAACTTCCAAAAGATGCAGACAACCAGAGTGTTAGAGGTTAAACATTTAGAACAATGTAGCAATACTATGCTTAGGTCAAGACAGATGTTCTTTGTCTAAGTTGAAGCCAAAGGCTTTTCTAATGAGAAGAACAAGTTGATAGCCTTCTTTGAGCAAGGACATCCTAGAGCAATTAGACCTTGAAGAGGGTACATTGTCAGCTTGGCAAGCAAACTCAAGGTCCATGTATCCTTAACAGAACTACTCTCATTATAATACTAAAAATTATGACTACAGGTCAAGATGACCCTTGACCAGGGGAAGACCCTTGCCTCGAACATGCGTAGTAGTAGAAGTATTGTGTCAGCAATATTATAATGGTATGTAAATTACTAACGAATCATCGCAAAGGGGATGGACTTGGAAAATTACTAACACTGCAAGTTTTGTGTATCAATACAGCACAGAAAGCCTTGTTTGGTGGGCTTGATTTGTGGGACACCACCACACACCCAGGTTTGCACAACCCTGAAATAAATTCACAATGTCTCTCCTGAGTGTGTGACAATCGATTTATTGCACATCAGGCGATGAATCCACTTTTCGGACAACCACAGCATCCCACAGCCACTCTCCTGCAGCTCCAGAAACAACCCCAGGATCTGGCTTCCTGACAAGTAACCCATGAGCAGGCCCACAGGGCCTTTCAGACCAAGGACAACCATTGCAAAACCTTTGCCTACATTCCTCAGCCCTTCTTAACTGTCATTAAATATTGCTAGGATACAGCAGGTCTTTCCTTCCACCATACCAGTAAAAATATTTTTTTCAGATATTAAGTCTACCATTCTCTTATCTCTGTCTTAAATACCGTATTTCTTTCTGGCAGAACTTTTTTGGAAGTACCGCAAGAAAGAATCTTCCCACAGACTGATTCCATGAAGATTGTGTCTTGGAAGGTTCTACTTCTATAATTATTTCCTTTTAAAAACTAATTCGGTACCCGCAGCAGACTATGTATTCCTATGAAAAACTCTACATAAATTTACTGGAAATTAAAATTTTAAGACATTTCTAATCTGTGAAATTTGACAGGGGAAAAATATTACTTCTCTGGAAGTTGATTGAGTGATTAAAAAAACTACAGAAGGATTATCACTGCCTAAATGTGATAGTTTGAGCAATTTCTACTAAATTCTTTCTTATTTTATTCTTATTAAGTTCATCTAGCATATTTCTAGCTAATAACTAACAATTGCCCACTGTATAAAAAAAAGCCCTCCCTACATCTGCTTCAATGTTTAGACATTATGGCAATCAGTTAAAACTTTCTTATTTCTCATTCAATATCTTTACAAAGTGCAAACAGAGTTACATCCCTCTGGAAACTAAACACCCTGCTGAGCATTGCAGTGCAGTCCCGCAGTGCCCATCATGGTGTGGGCGCACGCTCCTGCTGCCTCAATGCCTGCAGCTCCTGTGTAGCTCTGCCCTGGTGGGATCCCACACTCTTCTCTACCATCTACTATTGACCTCCTTCGTGGTTGGTGCACCCACTGTTTAGGTACTTGAAATGGCTTATGTGCCTCGACTGCCCAGTGCATCAGTGAGCAACCTACCAGAGCTGCTTTGTGGCAGCTACAATGCTATGCAAGAATCGACATAACTTATTTAGACACGGTTTATCTCCCTCCAGGACAGCAAATGATTATTTTTTTCCAGGTTATTTTATATTCTTTTAATGGAAGATAAACAAATTTTTCACATTAACAACTGGTTTGCAGTATTGTGTGGTCACTTTCTAGTGAGTAAACCGTTAGTTAAACATCCATTTTGTCATAAGATCATGCAAAGGCTTTCTTGCTGCACAGTGACAAATCAATGTCCTCTCCTACTGAGGACACAGGCTTGGTTTAGTAGTACGCTATTTTTTTCCTCTAGTTTTCATTTCTGTGAATACTGACATAACACATAAATTACTCTTAACGTTCTTCTAAGTCTTGTTAAATGCTACACAAAGTTTACATGGCAAGCCTGTAACTCTTAATGCATCAGATTTTCTACTTTAGTGGATGTTCATCTGGTATGATTTCTTAAGGGATAGTTTTTAAAAGAACTAGATCGTAATTAATTGCAGCCCATGATTACAAACATGAAAGGGATTGGTTTGAACCTTTACCCTAGACATACATGAAGGTGAAATAAAAAGATACAGGTCACGGCTTAATAGTTTTACTAAGATAAATGATAACATTTCGTAATAGAACCAAACAATTCTAGGTTTTGTTGACCAAACTGGGTTTTTTTTGGTTTGGTGTTTTGTTGTTTTTTTTTTTTTTTTTTTTTCTTTTTTAATCTTGGTCAAGCAGATATCAGAATTGAGATGTACTCCCTTCATTCAGTGGAAATATGTCTGCACTCAGCACCTTCCTCTGTATGGAACAGGTTTGTACACAGAAAAATTCAACAGGCTGTAATTGTTAAAGAGCATTCAAATATTTATTTAGATTGGGTATCAGCCTTTATCATAATTCTCTTTTTTTCCTTCCAGAACCTTTGCCTCCTCAGGACTGGCTAAAATGTCATGTAGCTAGTCTGTCCACAGAAGAGTTTTCCAGAACATAAAAAAGCAAAACCAAAACCCACCCTGCTGCTGTTTATTTAGTTCTGTTTGAATGGATGGGGGGAGGCTCTCCAGAGAATTTTCATGCATATGCTCAGAAGTGTTCTCTATGGGTTGGTGAGCAATTTTAAGTTAGTGGCTAGTTTTTCAAATCTCTGAGAATAAAGAACCAGCATATTTAAAGACAGAGAACTTGAGCTCCAATTTTGTTCAGAGTTCTGTCATGTATTCACAGGAAGGCTGTTCTGAACTTGTCAAACTAAGTCTTGGAACAAGGGACTCAGAAAACAATGGCTTCTTTTTATCATCTCACTGATTTTTGCAATCCAGGTTTTTCAGCTGTGATGATCTGGAATCCTGTGGACAGATTTCCAACAGATTCTACCAGAGCATATGAAAATGCTTCAGAAGCCTAGATACAGGTCAAAAAAAGAAAGCTGGTGTTATTGTCATCAATCTGCTACTGACTGTGAACTGAAAACAATTTCAAATACACTAAGAAATCCTTTACTTTTTGGACCTACTACCTTTTCAAAATTTAACCCTTTTACAAGTTAACCTTGGGGCTTCAGTAATCCCATCTGACTACAAGAGTCCCTGTCTGCTAGATCACAGTGCTTCTCAAACAACTTTTCTCAGCCTCTATTTTGCCACGTGCAAAATAGGGTAACACATTTGGAATGTGTTTATGAATGCCTAAATTTGAATGACTGGCATTTTGATATTGCCTTGTGTCTATCAACTACATTATGAAAAGAACGCAGTCTTATAGGAAGTTCCAACTACAGCACAGCCTGAGGCGTAATTTCTATAGTTTAATCAGTGAATCACTTAGCACCGCAAGGTTCCTTTTTCCTTGCTCAATATGTTGAAATTGTTCATCTCTCCAGAATCATTCAGCTAAACTTACTTCATCATAGTAGGAATATTAAAAAATAGCTAGGCTTGCTGTGTCTATTTATCAGGACCTGAAATACTCTGACAATTGAAGTTTCAATTTATTGCTGTGCTGGTCCTGTTTTAAGAGTAAAACTGAAAGGCATATGGTTGATAAAACAACTTGTAACTGCTTTGAACACTATCTCAGAGCCTGTGAACATACATCAGTGTGTTCATTCCCATCTAGCAGGAGATATTCATCCTTAACAGAAGCAGATCATGAGCAAATGCCAAAAAAACTGAGTGGAAGTCGGATTTCCCATTTATTATTTAAAGTGTGCACTCCGCAACTGTCAAATTAAAGGAGAGCTTTACGAGCATCCGGAGAGAAAGGAACGGGCTCAGCAGCAACTGTGCCAGCCCCACATGGCACGATTTGCAATATGGTCCTGCACTACCCATGCAGCGCTCCATTTGTAGAGCTGGATGCAAACCAACTCCTGTAGCTCAGGCCGGAGGATGGGATGAAAAGAATCCCAGCTCCCCCCAAAACCCATATGCAGCCCCCAGTGCCAGCAGCCAGTGCCCAAGAGAGTACTGGAGCAGGAGGCAGCAAGGGAGCCCAGGGGCTGCTCTGCCAAGAAGTGCCCTCAAGGAAATTTTGGCTTGCCTAGAGGGGTAGGGGGTTTACCTCTAGCCTAACCGAAGGAAAAGCACATCGGCCTCTTTTGTGGCTGGGTGAGCTGTCACAGCCATGGTTTTCAAACAAGGTTGTAATAAAAGTCAAGAAAACTATTTTAGTTAAAGTTAAGTTTAGTTAAACTAAAGGCAACTCTGCTGCTTTGAACTGCATCCTCTGCACACATGCTCTTACAGAGAAGTGGGGCATCCAGTACAGAGAGACCCAAATCTCAGCTAAGGACCTTGTGTGTTATAACTATACAGAGCAGAAGTGAAAACAAAATTTGCATTCAAAACCAGTAACAATAAAGCAAAGTAATACACCTGATCCGTGCTGACATCAAAACTGAAGTGAATTCACAGGATATAACTCACATAGCTGTCAGCAATCTTCACTGGAAATATGAGAGCTGACACCCCTGTTATTATATATTAAGTAATCATTATAGTCAATAATAAAAAACAGTATTTGTAAGTTTATTTGAAAGTGGTGCTAAAGTATGAAAAACAAAGCCAAGACCAAGCATTCCAGACACAAATTCTAACTCTGACATGGAAATCTGCTCACCTAGAAAATTTGTTCAAAACACAGTCCTTAACTTTGCTAAAAAAGGCTCTCCCACTCAAATACATAGGTCTGCCTACATGTTTAGAGCTAAGCACATGCACACTTATCAGTAGGATCGAGGCTTTAATCCTTCCTCTTGAGGCCTCAGGAATAAAGTGGGGATAACCACACTTACCTACTTTGTAGGGTGTTGTCAAAATTAATGCTCACGGAGCCGTCAGTAGGTGAAAATCATTACGGCTCCCATCCTGCAATTGCTAATGCATGGGCTGCCTGCTGAACGCACACTAAGCCTGGCAAAAGCTAATTGAGTCCTCTGAAGGTGCAGCAGTTTGCCCAGGCCCTATCAATAAACTGTTAAGAGTTTAAAAAACAAAACAAAGCCCCACTATATTAAATGTGAACACCGCACAGTTTTCAAATGATCCTGCAGACCAGAGTCTCTGGGGCTAAGCATGGTGCAGGAAAACCACTCAATATGGGGAGATACATATATAGACAGAGATATATATGCACAAAGGGATATAAAAACATAGCTATTAAGCCAACTATTCAGTATAAGGCTGTGCACACACTCCCAAACACGCACTCACAGGCAAACATACATGTAAGTGCATGTAGCACCTGAGCTACAGTAGACTGATGATTTGTATCTATGTAAACAGATGAAAATATAGACACACAACTGATGCACGCTACATCTTCTATCCTTCCCTAAACTTAACTCTCATCTAGAAGAGAAGGCTGGAAAAAAATTATACTTGATAGTTCACTCTGAAATGAAATGAAGAAAAGATCTGAGCCAAACCAGCTTGTTCATCAAGACAGCCCACAAAACCAATTTAAATGACGTCAAATTCAAATAATTCACCTGACGTCATGCTGGAGAAGCCAACCATGAACACCCCACAAATTATTATTTTGATCCAATTGTTAGAGCAGAATTACAGCAAAAACTGCACTTTCCACAGCTATTAAAGCAGTGACCCTGGCAGAGCATGCTTTTGTGCTGAACTTTTTATATCACTAAGCCTATTAATCAGGTGGCAGTTCAAACTGATGTGCTTTATATAGTTGACCCTGGCCAGTGCTTTAATTACTTGATATTAAATGGTAATTAAGACTTTTCACATTCAGGTTTAATCCAAAAAAATTAAGTGTAAAATCCAGTAATTTAATAAGGAGTTGTGTTCTTTACTGTGCTTTAGCCTGGACACTGAGGATGCAGCAATTTACTATTGACAAGCACTAAAGGAGCAGGTCATTTCACAAGTATAGTGTGGACAAAGGTGAACCGGGCAACTGATGAAATCTGTGGCCAAGGCGAAATAGCAATCTCTGAGCCAAATGGTAATAAAGTTCCTGAAATGAAGCAGTGTAGCTTCTGAAGTGAACTGTCATAAGGAGGATACAGGCTTCAGGATGGCTTGGTTGAAGTAATTAAAACATTATTCCCCAGAGCCAATCAAGGTGGTTAGCCCTACCTGTGCTTTTGCATGATACACCTGAAAAGCAAAAACACATGCATAAAAAAGCAAGAAACACCAGCAGTTGCGGCTAATGTTTTATGAAACAGCGTCCACCCCTCAGAAAGTATTTACTAAATTTGCAATAAGCAGGGCAAAATAAGAGTCACGCTTTAATATTCTTTCCCATATTATCGAAATATATCTCTATATATTCTACGACATGCAAGAACCAAGTAGAAATGCAGTCAAATGTCACTGTCCAAAATTCCCTGCTAAATCAAAGACAATTACTTCCCTCAATAGCTATTAAAGGCAGATAGTTTAATCATTGGGGAGGCAATCTAGTGTATAGGACACTGCAAAGGAGTCCAGAGATGTAGGCTTAACTCACAGCTCTGCTACTGACCTGCTATATGACCTTGGGCAAGTCTCTTCACATTTCAGCGCCTCTTTGTGTCCCTATTAACCTTTGTGCGTCTCAGCTATTTAGAATGTAACCTCTCTGACGCAGAACAGTCTCTCACTACATGTTTTTACAATACCAGCACAACAAGGTCACCATCTTGGTTGAGACCTCTAAGTGCTACAGTAATCCAAATAAATAAGAACAATATATTCAATTATTCAGAATCTCACTTACATTTATTCAATTTTCCCATAACATCTGGATAGCTGAGACATCACCACAGATTAGAATGTGCATCCTACATCCTTTTAATTTTAATGTCTTACCTGCTGTCCGTGTAATTGAAATTTGTACTGATTTTCATAAAGTGAATAACACCTAACCCACTGCCTAAAACACAAACAGTGGAATGAGCCATTGGTGCAAAAGTTATTCAGAACACATAGGAGATAAATCATTTGTATGAAAGGAGAAACAAGAAGGTCCATCCAGTATAAAATCTGACCCAGCAAAGCACTTAAGCATGTCCTTAAGTTTAAGCACGAGTAGTCCCACTGAAGCTCTTATAGTAAGCTTAAATAAGGAATCGGAGATTTCAGAGTTTGGGAAATACTCTGTAAAAGATTTGAAAAAATTATAACAAAACCATGAGCGTAAGTATGTTAATATACATATTGTGAAATGATGCAATATGAACAGGTTCCCAAAGAAGGGAGCAAAAATACTGCTTCCTTTAAAAACTGGTGATTAAATGATGGATGTTTCTAGATATTAAACATGCTCCCCAAAAAGCACATACCACACCTACACAGGCAATTCAAAGGATACATCAAGTACTTGCATTTTCTTTCTCTATTTCAACTGTGCTTTGAAAGCATTTAGATGCAGGAAAAATTAACACAGGTATCTCTGTCTGTGGCCTGTTTTCTTCGAAAATATTGTTCAATCAAGGCACATTTTTCATAAATTTTCTCTGTATTTCCAAGAAATATACAAACTGAGCTAAATGAGGAAAAATATAGGCTCCAAGCAGAATGTAGAAATAAAACTAATAATAAGAAAAAGCAGGAATTGTACACTATGGATTTTATCTAATTTATTTACCTAGTTAGCTTGAACCCAACAAGCATCAGAGTATCATAAAGACTTGGTTATTTAAACAAGTTTGTACAGTGGAATGCACATTGACAGGAATCATTCTTCTTTTCTTGATTCGGATACAGGTACTTGAATATGCTCACCTTCAGTTCATGCTTATTAAATCACTTTGGAAACAAAAACAAACACAAAATAAGAAGATACTGAACACTCCCAATTGGAAATTGTTACAAGAGCACCGGTAGCAGAAAAGAATTGTAATTAAAAATGTACTGGCGCACAAAAGAAGCGTTGAATTTGGCAGTGCAACCTTTGCAAACCAGCTAAAATCCTACCTAAAGAAGGGCTCAAGCCTATGCAGATACTAATATATCAAAAACATGCCATGAATGACAGTAGACTAATCACAATCACTAAAAAATAAAAAAAAAAAAAAAAAAAAAAAAAAAGAGAAAAAGAAAGCCCACATGCGGTTTAATAGTCACCCTTTGAAGAAAACTGAAAGTTGTAGGAAAAATAAAGAAGTCTGCTGCCTTCCTTAATCTCATAACTTTTTACTGTTCAAACTCAAGCTTGTGGTACAACATCATTTTTATTTTTCATAGAAGATACCTTATTTGTAAGTATGGCATGAAGGTAGGATGAGACAATAGTAAAACTGTTGAGGAGGATGGAATGTGCACAACTTGTTACCAATGTAAAAGGATTATTATCTGAAAAAAATTTACATAAACTATTTGTCTTGAATATATAAAATTTGCAGCAACAATAAATTCTAGAGAAAAACAAGTAAAAACACATTAAGAACTCATGCAATAAAAGGAGTGTCCTTAAAGATCTTTTCTTCTCCTGTGAATTTAAATGTAGTGAAAATTTGGAAGATGCAGTTTCTTTAGCAAGAAGCTCAGTTACCATAACTGATACACATTGCCAGCCTTAGAGTTCTAATTGTGTTTAATACAGTTTCATGTTGCATCAAAGTACAAAATCAATACCATTTGTCCAGCAAACAGGAAAAATGGAATCTATAAACTGCTCTTATTGAGTAATTAAACACCTATTATTGTCATGAGTGGTGAAACAATGAATTTGATAAGACAAATTTTTGCAAGAAAACACTGCAGTGATTAATACCTCCCTACGTATTAAATAAAAATGACCGCCTTTTGTGCGGTACTGCTGGCAGAAGAACAGGAATGAGAGAAGTAGTTGCCAGTGCCACAATAACAGGCTAACCTTGAACTGAACTCCTTTCCTCAAGAAATTAAATGCTGTAGCAGGACTTTAAATCCCTCCACTTAGAGCTCATTTGTGTTCCACGTAACCTGCAATTCCTGAAGAGAACTCATTATCTTCAAAAGGAGAATCGTTTTATAATTTCTTTACAAATGTGTATATTGTTTCTACAAAAAGTATTTCATATCAGAAAAGGGATAAGAGTATTAACAGTGTAAGCAAGGCAAAAAGGCTCGTATCATTAAGACACCATTTCTGCTTCCTGGGAATTCAAACGCCAGCTACAGTGGTATGGAAAAACGAATGAGAATGAGGTTAAAGAAAATGTACCTTTACAGCAAAATTTTAATCTGTTAGATTGATGCTAAACTGCCTTGGTCCTTCTGCTGCTATATGCTGTATTTCTATGTATAAACCCCCTCCCCCAATGCCCCTCCTGTAGCTTTGGCTTCCTATTTTTCTTTTCACTTAGAATGATGCACTAGGAACAACTATAGAGTACAAAAGATGAATCTATGGATGTGACACTTGTAAAGGGTAACCCTATTTCACAAGTGAGATGGGACAAAAAAGAAAGAAAAAAGGCCACAGAAGCAATAACTGCTCACTGAATTACCATTAAATTGTAAGATTTACAATCCAATGTACAGTAAGTGCATATCTAATGGAGTTTGTCCTCTAAAAGAATATAAAGTAGATCTTTGCAGCATAAGATGTATGCAGGTTATTTTTTTATTTATTTTTTTGCATTTTTTTTTAAATTGGGGCTCACAGAAAACAGATGCACACATAAATTCCCGAATTTTTATACATATTAAAACTAAGCTAAAGCCAACATTAAAATATGATAAATGTAGTATGATTAGTAGGATCCAGTTTCGTATTTTCAAAACATGCTCACATTCTACAAAGAGAGATAAAAGAGGACTTTAACACAGCCAGTCTACAGTCTATACACAGATATCATTGGTAAAAGCTGATCACATGTAATAAATTCAGTTTATTGCTCTGATCTACTGGAATTCAATGAAATGACTGAAATTACTTTTTGGGGGGGGGGGGGGGCGGCAAAGCAGCTGCTGACCATTTCCAATGTCTTCTAAACAAAATATCTGGACAGCAGTTTCAGATCATTTTGTTCACTGCAGCCTTAAATAACCCACAATATTTATTTTCATATAATGAATGTAATATAAATAAGGCTCATGCACAGCATTATTATTTGTAAACATTTTTGTCATTAAGTTCACTGCTTTTATTCATATGAGCATAACTGTTAAGTGATTTAAGTTTAGAAATCAGCAAGGCATGTCAAAGAATTATTTAAATAGAAGCAAACTTTTACATGAAATACCAAGACATATTCCTATTATGTTATATTACCAGTGTATAAATAATCATGTTTTAGAGGATGACTCTGGAAAATTCAAGCCCTTAATAAAACCCTAAACTACCAAAGAGACAAAGGAACTTTTGGGTGGGTAAACCATTCAAATAGCAGAAAGGCAGATCATATTTTGCACTCTTAATCTGAATTGGATTATTTTCTTTAGCTAGACTTCAAGCTTCCACATTTCCACAACTGGCATTAAAACTTTTACACTCCTACCTAAAAAGAAGTTTGCCTACCACACAAATTCTCCTGTTATCTGGCTTTTATTTCAGAGGATTAAAAAGCAATGCACAAGATCAGCAACGATAGCCTTGTTCTCTCCAACCTTAGTGAATCAAGTTCACTGGAGGTGAAGCAGTGGAATTATCAGTACAAGTGGCTGTGTCATCAAAGCTTCCTGAGAGGTAGTGTATGGAAATGCCTAAACAAACAGAAGTGTAAAAGCTGTCTGTATAGGAAAGGACTCTCCCAAGGCTTTTCATTAAAACAATTCCAATTGCAGTTTCATGATGCAGCATTATATTATGTGAGAAATATAAAATCTTGACATTTTTCTAAATGTGAATGGGTTAAAGAACCTCTCCACGCTACAGTGAGCCTGAGAATTTCCAGCAGCTGATGAAGACCAGTTGACCACCTGATACTTTTTCAGCAGGGTGATAAAATTAAAGGATTGCTTTGATTTGCTTGAAGGATTACTTTCTATAGTTAATTGTTTAAAGTGCACAGTCTTACAAAAGGGAAAAATATCAAGAAGGTTAATGTAGAGTGAGCTAATTGCAAGCTGATTACATTGTGCAAAGCAAGAGATATTACTTGTGTTACATACCATCACAAGGACTAGCCTATTCCACCCTGCTGCTGCAGCAAACAAGCTGATTTGCTAACAAAGTGGTCAGCTCGGGCACTTCCACAGCAGCTCGGTAGGTCCACAGGCGGCTGCTTCCCATGCAGAGAATCTCAAACTCCATTTTCCAATCTGATTACACGGCTCCTTATTCCAGCAGCCTTAAACCTTCATGGCAGTTTACCAACATTTTCATCACTTTTTCTTTTACAAAGCAAAAGAACTGATAAGCTCTCAGGTACCCGGGATTTCATAGTCGATGGCTGGCAGGCAGCCAGCTTCCCTCACAGCACAACTGTTTCGTGCCACAATGCAAAAAGCACACTGAATTTAACAGATAGCACAAAACTATTAGAATTTTGCAGTACGTACAAGCATGCAGCATGTTTCTGTCTTTGCAGATGTAGACAGTTCTGTTTAGTCGCATTTATAACATGCCTAGACCTGAATAGACAGGTTAAAAAAAAAAAAAAAAAAAAAAAAAAAAGGAAAAAAGAAAAAACAGAACAAATGAAGACAGAGTACCGTCACTAAGTCAATCGCAGTACACTGTGCTCCCAAGTTACTTCATTGCTGTGCTGCCAATGCTGCCAAATTACCAGGAAATAGAGACAATAATAATAACTTTTGATGGAAACTTAAATTAAGACATAGGAAAACAAATCTTCAGATTAAATGAAGGTGTTTGACATGAACTGAAACATTATTTTAATATTAAAACAAATGCAGAAAAAAGACACTATTGTCTATTTTTGGCATGTGAAATGCTTACATAAAGCATTAAAATAGCCACAAGAGATATACCTGGGTTTACTTATTGTCTGACTCAGAAATACCACATGAATGATGAAAGAACAAAATTATGATTCGTATTGGCAAATGTGAAATGTCTTTATAAAATGCTTATTTTGATGTATATCATGTATTGTCTAAAAATCTGAGGTATACAGGAAGAATTATAAATATATACATAAATTTATATATATATATATATAAATATATATATATAAAGAAAATATCGGAATACAGAATGAGAGTTCTGGAAAGAAATTACCCTACAAATCTTAAGGATTCCAACAAAAATAAATCCAATAAAAAGCAAGGGAGAAGGAAACTTCCTTATTTTTTTATTATGGAAAAAGACATTTATATTAAGCCAACAAGTTTTCACTTATTGCTAGCAAGGCTCGCTCTCCCAGTCAAAGAAATTGGTTATCCATGTATTATTTGCATAATGCCCAAACCAGCCTATATGGAACTAATGTAACATGAAGTTAATGGTATAGAAAACAAGGCCCCCCATACCTCTCCCCCGGCAAAACTTTTTTATTTTTTTAATCGAGTGGATCAAACTGAAATCCAAAGGAATACGACACATAAAGTATTCTTGGAAGAATTACTGCAATTTTGCTTATCATCGCTTTTATCATAAGGGAATGGGGATGGAAATGCAGAGGGTGAGACAGTGAGTTATGGGGGGGGGGCGGGGGGGGGGAAGTACAACTAAACTGGTGCGATGGCTCAGTACTCCAGATCACCAGTGCGTTGACCCTCTGTATCTCTGAGTCATTAGCTGGAATCCCAGCTCTGCCTTTCAGAGTAGGGATTTGAACTCGCACAGCAATGCGGTGCGGTTCGGGATGTGGAGCGTGCCAGACAGAGGGGTCATTCTCCTCGGTGCGGAGGAGGCCGGTGGCCCCCGGGGAGGGCAGGGCTGGATGAGTGACTGTCGCCCGGCGTAGGCACTGGACATGCTGCTGACTCAGGCAGGGACACTGACAGGCACCGCTGCTTCTCCCCATCACTCCTGGACAGAGTGGGTTCAGGCCACTGGTGCTGACAGGTACATGCAAAATTCAGGGGGAGATGATCAGCATATCCTTACTGGTCTCCATGTGCACACACATGTGTATTTGTATATATACATCTCTGTGTGCAGCTATACAAAAGTTTACATTTATTTATGGAGACACTGAAACAGGCTAAACTGGCTTCTCTGCAGCCGTACGTACTGCTCAGCACTGCAAAAATATTCCTACACCAATTTTCCTTAATACAGCTACAGTTTTATACCTGTACACGCACAGAGCCTACATGTGTATATCCTATACACACATGTAGTACTTCGTGCAAGTAGCTTTATCTTTAAAATTACGTTTGCTAATTTACATGGAAATTTCATCTCTGATAAAAAAAGAGAACACATTTTAACCAGTTTCTAATACCAACACATTATTCTCATGAATGGTTCCTAGTAAACTATTTATTACAACTGTAAGGTTTGAGAGGGTTTGTTGCTTGCAGATGCAGGTTGTGGGGTTGCCTTTTTTTTTTTTTTCCTTCTCCCCCCCCCCCCGCCCTATTTTTTCCCCCCCTCTATGATTTATTGGATGGTGAGCAAACCCACTTAAACTATAGTTGTCCGTATGAATCACTAATTTTCATGTTTCTAATTAAAATGTAAACAGTGTAATGAAGACATCAAGTTTTTAGGCAAATGTCTCTTCCGGTGCCACTTGGGGTATGGTAATTACTGAAGCAGATCTATGGATGCTCCCGAATCCTCTACAAGTCCAGATTAAAAGCATTACTGCTAAACCTTGCTTTTTACACCAGGGAATTGTGTTCTCTAACCTATTCCCAGTTTGCTTACAGATGCATATCTGTACAAGCCTTTTATAACTAATCATTAAAAAAAAAAAATCAAAATAGAAGTTTATCACATAAATGGAACACTTTGTGGGGGAAAAAAATGTGATTTCATTTAAAAAAAAATGTGATTTCACTTTTATGATTACACATAACTAGCATAGTAAAACCTGTGTTGAAAACTTACCATCTTAGTGCTTCCTCCAGAAAAAGAAAAATAGATTAAACGTTACTGAGAGAATTTTTTAAAATGCATAAATGATATTTCAAGCCTGTATTAAAATTCCTAATGTCCCACAATGCTTGTTTCACAGTCAATTAATTTAAAAATACATTATTCAGGAAAACATTAATAAAAAAGAAATCTATTCACTGAGAAAAAATGTAAATGGCCATTGCAAATACAAAATGCTTGATGTGCAACTGAAAATCTTTTATCCTATTTATTCCAGCCTTTATGTCTTTACCTGAAATTTGTCAGAATTTATCCTAAAGCAAATGACCTCTCCTACATTTACCGAAGGAATACAAGTCCTCTCCTGCTTACAATTGTTAATTGAGCCTGTCTGCTACAGAATCTCTTTCCTCTCCAAATAAGCCAGGATACTTGTTTTACATATTTACTGCCAAGCACTCGAACAGTCCTCTATTTTATTATAATACTGGGGGTTCCCCCTGCCTTCTGGAAGATTTTTTTTTTTTTTTCCCCCCTGTACTGCGAGTAGTTAAAGCTGCAATCCACAGTGATATAAAGCGTCTAAAATGCCTAGTACAAGAAGAGGCTTTTCTTCCTCCCTTCCTGGACTCAAAGTCCATATTCCAAATGGTACAGACAATTTTCATATTATTTTTACATAAATGCTAGACATGCATGTCTGTGTTGCTAACCTTGATCACGAAGATGAGAGCGCACAGAATGTACATGTGCATATGTGCATGTGCACGTGCATAAACATTTTAGTGGGTGGTCCACCATTTCAGTTCTATTTTACTAGTAAAGTATTGTATACAAACATGTGAATACTTCTCAGTAGAAAAAAATATACATATAGGATTTCAGATTACATCAAATCATAAAGCATCTTGTCTCTCAAATCATAAATGCCTTAACAGAATAAAACAAAACAAAACACTATTTAGGCATTTCCTTCAAATGTATTGTTCCAGCAAAACCAGATTTAATTAGACAAATAGCATTTTAAAGGCTACTGCTTTATAACATGGTACTCTTGAAAATGATGGGGGTTGCAAGTGAAAACACTATTCTCATTTAGCTCTGTGGTTAAAAAAAAAAAAATTACACACACTCATACATGCTAAACATTCTCTCTCTTTTTTTTTTTTTATTATGGATTGAGACAACGGGGAAATCTTATGTCTTCACAACAGTTCCAAGGCCATACTAATCAGGTATAATTTTTAATGAACACTGACTGTTTGGTGCTCATTCAAGGTATTTCATTAGGAGGTTATTCATTTAAAATAAATGTTTTAACCATATCAAGCTGTAACCTTTCTTGAAATGTAAATGAATGGTTTAAATGAGAAGATTAATAAAGAAGGGATGTTCCAATTCCAAGCATGGCATGCTATGTATTTTTAAATTTGTCTATGCCAGATGCTGTCAGTCAGAACAAAAAACTGTCCAAGCAGACAATCTGTGCGTCTGAATGTTGATCATGTTGGAAAGTAAAGGGGGAGGGGGGAGAGAGTGTGTCAAGGATTCATGGTCCTTCATCTTTGCAGTAGAGCAAACACGTCTCTCAGTATAACGACAGACAGCTGCTTCCACTTTCTAATGTGCCCTAACTTAGATCACTGAAAGAATTGTCAGCACTCAGAGAAACACACAAAGATAACACAGCCAGCTGCCATGAAGGGGGAAACAGCACAGCTCAGAAGAAATGGGATTTGTTCCATTTGCATGATGCTGGCTCCCTTGGGCCCCTTTCTTTCAAATCCAAAGCACAAAAGACAACACTTAACATATTTGCTTAAAGATGACAACCTCATGTTGATTTCATTTGGATGTAACAGTGTCAGGATTACAGATATAAGAATATATTATATCTGTAACAGAGACTGACAAATGTATCCATCAGTGAAACTGTCTGATTCATCTGCTTATACAGCCATTTTACCATCCCAAGGGTGCCATCTAAGTAGTAACTTTAGAAGACTGAAGGTCTAATTTTATTACACTACATTTCAACCTACTAAACAATATTATTTCTAAAATAGATCATTTTTATTGGAAGTCTCCCTGATGAAAAATCCAGTAGACACCGGAGAATTTATGAACTGTATGGGTCCTTTGAACTCAATATACTGCCCATTTTAAGCAACTTTCTTTATACATCATCAAAACCTAAGCTCAAATAACTGAAATTGAGTTAAAAACATATAAGATTATGATACCTATTTTAATATTACATTGTAGTCTGACACTATTTGAATATCTGCTGTTCGTCAGTCCGTCACTATTTAGAGTGCTTCTTGCTACAGTTCGGCATCAGTAAAAGAGTTTCTTCAATAGAAACTCCATGAATAATTATTGTTCTTCTGTACAGTTTGACCAGCTATGCAATCTAATTTTTGGTTGAGGTTTTCTTTGGGCACTCCAAAAGTCACATGAAAGTGACTGAAAGCCGAACACGCTACTCATCGCCTTGCGCTGCAGCATCAGAAAACCGAACTAAAAGGGCGCACGTTTGCAAGATCGCCTGACTGCAGTTTTATGGACTGGCCTCTTTTTTAATCAGATGAAACAATTAGGCCATGGTTAGACTCCTTCTAGTTTCAAATGCATTACACCGAACTGTCTGATGGCGAAAGCATCCCCCTCCACCCCCCAACACCACCAAGTGACTCTGCATAATGATCCCTACGTGAACTGCTTTGTCTAGAGGAACTCGAAACTGCTTGTTGCTATCTGCTGCCACCAAGAACTGCACTGTAATTCACTAGATTGAAGTTGTTTTGTAAAATGGAGTTAACTGCTGTACGTGGAATTTCAGCACAGCAGATGGTTACCAATCATTATTTTCAATTTGTTTAGTTTCAAGCAATGGGGCTGGGAGGAGCACACGAATGGGGCGGGAAGTTAGGTTAGATACCCTGGCTTGCAATGCAAGTAGTGCTAGATAGCATACCATTAAAAGGAGAAAAAGAAAAAAAAAAAAGCCTATGCTCAGAACTGCAGCAAAGCTAAGCAAAAAAAAAAAAAAAAAAAGGTATAAAATCAGATTTTATACATATATTTGGATTAAAAAAAATAAAGAATATAACATATAAAAAGGGGCACTTACTGATCAATCATTCTCTGTTCAAGAGTTACCTTACGTTTTAAATACTGGCAATGGACTCTAAAGTTTCCAAAGGTAAATTGTCTCTATTCACATTTTGCCATCATTCAAGTTTAAATCACTCTCTACTATAAGTGGATCAGTTGTTGAACTGGAAATAGAAAAGGGACCATTTATGGACAAGTGCACATGAACAGAAATTAAGCTGTAAATATCTGGGCTGGGCCATTATTGTAGTCCAGAAACATCTTCTGTGTTCAGGTAATTGCTTAGATGATTTATAACTTACTGTTTCTAGTAAAAATGGTTTAAAGAGAAATTTGGAGCCTGAATTCTAATATGAAGATGGCCTTGCTCTTGCTTTCATTTGTTCAGGAGAAAAAAAAAAAAAAAAAAAAAAAAAGCTTTGCCGTTTTTCTCCCCTCTCCTATGTTTAACAGGTACAACGTTCCACCACAAGGACAAAATTCACACTTTTCTAAATTCAGGCCAGAGGCACAGCACATACCCTTCCAGCAACAAAAACTGGAGACCATCCATTCAGCTTATATTTGAGTTGTTCAATGCTTCCCATCAGAATTAATTTTGAATTATTTTCCCCGCATAATTACTTTTTTTTAAAAAAAAAAAAAAATCCTATAAACTGTACCAATACATTCACAGCACATGCACTTGTCCCTGCTATTCTGATCCATCAGAGAGTCAGTTAGCTCTGCCTGCTACTGCAATGCCATGGGCGACATGGGTCGAGGCCCTCCACAGTGGGCACCTCACTGGCACGCAGGAGGGACCACAGCCACCGGTGTCCCTCACGGTGACATTTCTGGCTCCAAGACTTGCTTCCCCCCATTCACTTCAACACAGTCAGATATTTTTGGCTTTCAGAACAAGCTGTTAAAGCCACCCATTTGACAAGGTGGAAGAGAAAGGCCCAAGATATTGAGGTTTGGAGGATAACGATGAGGGATATGCTTGGATGATACCAATTCTCTACTGGCAGTTAGGAAAAAAAAGATTACTCTCTCTCAGGCAGAACAGCGGGGACAGTGTCTGACTGTAAACAACTCTGTCATCAAAAAACTTGGTTATTTAAGACTGACCAGATACCCTAACTATATTTCCAACACTTTTCCATGACAGCTAAAGCTTATTCTAAGAGTACCCCTAACCCTGCAGAGATTAGGTTTGTAAAGGAGTTAACCATGCTGCCCTCCAGGTGTTACACATCCTTTTTTATTGAGGTTTCTGTTACGCTGGGCAGTTTACTGCACAGATCCAACATGCAACACCGAAGGAAGGAACAAGTTAGCAACCTGGGTGTATGCCAAGGTTGAAGTAACATACTAGTGACCATCTCAACCCCTTGGGAAAAAGTGGATTAGATGAATCACAAAACAATGTCACCATTATTTCTCCAGTAAGTTAACTATCCCTTGGCCACAAGTGATCAAGACATAAAAAGTGTGACTTAGTACCTTCACAGATTGTGCTCTGTCTTGGAAATTTTTTTCCCTGGCATCTCCATAAATGGCAATTATCCTTAGACTGACAAAAACTCTGACATTTTGAGGCAATGGAAAACTTTGCATATGGGTTTGCATCAACCTAGGAACATACTAAATAAATCTTCCAAACTGTTCAATGGTTATTGTCAAACTCCACCAAGAAAATTTGGTCCAGTATCACCTGTAAAGCAGATACCATACACTTCATAAACCTTTTTTTTTTTTTTTTTTTTCCCTTAAATTACTTTTAAAGAAAAGGTTGGAAAGCTAAATAGGAATTGAGCTTAGGTCTCCTGATTATAGGCCAGGTGACCTACAAAATAAACAAACCTAACCCCCTTAATTTTTGTTGGATTCTTTCTGTTTTTCCTTATGTTGTACTTAAACATAGAAACTCAACAACGCAGTTAAGCTTCATGGCTCAACAGTAAATGTGTAGCTAAAATGCTGTATTCATGCAATTAAAAAGCAAAGTTTGCCCAGAGTAACAGGCCTCTCTGTTCAACTACCTGGACGACTTAATGAAGTCATCAGAAGGAGTTATTTTCCTCCTTCTGAAGTGTACATGCTCCAATGACATTTCAATTCAAACTCATATTTAAAAATGCTCAGGCAGAAAGTGCCCAAGTTAAACCAGTATGCTTTTAGGGAAAGTGATATACTTGGTTAATGACACTCGATGTGACAAAATTTTCTTAAGTATGTATTTCTCCCTAAACATACTCATGTTCTTAAACCAAAACTAAAGTATGAATTGGGGCATGTCTTCATTTATGGTACCAAATCCAAGAATACTTGCTGGTTTGTCCTACATCAGTAGATCTAAGGAAAACTTAAAGCAGACTATCATTCATTTGAATCATTGGAAACCTGATTTCTAATGGTGATATAGTGGAGTAGAGAACTATAGTCAAACATTTGAGTTGGAGAACAAGTATGACTTCACATAAATATCAGTCAGTAACTACAGTCCATAGCAGAAAAAAAAGCTGTAATACGGCATTTTGTGAGAGAAAATGGTTGAGCAATTGAATCTGGGCAACTGGAGTAGGGTTAACTGGGTTTAATCCCACCTGAATTATTTATTATCTATATTTTGGTACATAACAAATTTTAGTACCTAATTTTGCAAGTCTCAAATACTGTGCACTGGCTTCCGTAGTCTCTACTACAGTAAAGAGCAGCGTATTCCTAAAGAAAGATTTCAACCAGGTGAAGAAATAACTCTAAGTGAGCCATATGATTATACCATAGTGGATTTGAGTCTTTACTTCCATAAAGATCAACACTAGAGGGAGAAAAAAAAAAGAGCAAACAGTATAACAAATACAAAAGCCTTCCCCTAGGTTAAAAAAAAAGACAAAGAAAATAAAAGAAAAGCAAATCACTTACTATAGCAAAACTCCAGGAATAACAAGGAATACACAGAGAAATTGTACTATGCAATGCAAATGGGATTGTCTCTGTAGGTGCCAGTATTAAAATGTTCTGCTGATGGTTGTGCGGGTGAGGGTCTGGCAGAGGAGGTTATTGGCATGCCCTCTAGAGGCTGGATGTCTGGCCAAGGAACTTTTCAGCAGCGACTAAAATTCAGAGGCAGCCACCAGAACTGGATCTGTAAGCAGTGCTTACTCTTTTTATTTTTTTTTAAGCATATTTTATGTACTCTAAGACACTGCAAGTATTAATACAACAAACCAAACCTCTATAGGATTCCTGTCAAGTATAAATACATGCATAAACACAAGATATAATTGAAAAAGTCTTTGCTTAATGAGCTCATGGGTGCTTTGGCACAGTGCATAAAATTTAGATTTGAAATTTTAAGATGATATATCAATTCCCACAGTTGGGCTGTGGACTCAAAATTAAAAAAATAAAATCTATTCAGCATCAGTTCAGATTCAGGTTACTTTTACTGTAACATGGAGCCACACCCTACAAATACCAACAATAAATTTGTTTATCACCCACCTGTGTGCTCATAAAGTGTGCATCTTTTTAAAGGCAAAAACATCTCAGGGTATAACCAGGGTCAAATTTTGCATTGGCTGTAGGTAAAAAGCTCTAATATACCTAGTCAATCATACGCTAGTTGATTAGCACTTAATAACTCAGCCCAACAAGCATACCACCAAGTGGAATTTGGTGCACAAGTGCAAATGGATAGATTTTTTTTTTTTCTTAAACTGTACGTGATTTTTATCCTTATTATCTTACTACTGACAGCAAGTAAGTCTTATTACAGCTAAGCAGGAAACAAACTTGCTTGACTGAAATCCAGCATTGAACTATCCATGACACTTTAGAAACCATACACTAGTAAATTATATTAAAACATAAAAGAAATTCCTCCCGAAAGTAGTTATCCTATAAGAAACATAGATATACAAGGTTTCACTTCTTTCAGTGCCTTTTTACCACATAATGAACATGTTAATAGTTATCTAGTCACAGTCTTTTGCTTAAAATATTTACAAAATACTCCAATTTGATACTGGTTGGAATATATAGTAAAAGGAAAAACCACAAGGAAAATAGTTATTTTCACCTCTAAAAGGATAGTTAAATGATAAATTAACATCATTAATGTAAACCTCATTATTGCAACTACACAATACTATCATGCCTATTCATACTTAATTTTCGTGTAGAAATCACATTATACAACACAGCATATAATCGGTTCTGATTGGGGGTAGGAGAGAATCAGTCGTTAACTATGACTAAAATGACCAGTTTTCCAGTGCAGTTGCCTTCTAATTAAATCTAAGTGTGGAGCACAGTCATTGAGATATGCTATAATGATTTGCTTGGATGTATTTTTCCCTTTTGTTTTTTCCCCTCTACTTATCAGAATACCTCACACCTTTCAAAACTAGAGCAGGGTAAAAAAAAAAAAAAAAAAAAAAAAGGGCTTCTGTCAGATGCCATGCCAAGGCATGTATTACTCACCATCCTTCCGCCCACATTCAGGAACGCAGCTCATCTATTTCTTAACTCTTCCCACTAACAGGTACTAACGCAAAAGCTCAGAAGAGCACCTCAGTTGTTCTTTCAACTAAACTGCCAGCAAAATAAATACAGTTGTAAGACTCAATGCTGCATCAAAGCTACAGTGATTCCTGTATTTGCTGTTAGGGGTTACACCCAAACCCAGTTCTGCTCCAGAACAGCTTCCAGCTGAGCATCCAACAATGCCAGTACTGTACTCAGGAGCAAATATCCAGAGAGCCTGGCACCCCAGGAGCATATTAAGTGGGCACAAATTTCTCCTCAATTTATGGCTAGTATTTCCTATAAGATCAGACTTAGAGAAGAAATAACTTATTATATCAGAGTCTCTTATCTCTACAATGAAAGACTGCAGGTCACCTGGTAGAGAACACAACAGATATTAAAATGATTATAGCCTTGATCTTAGTCAGAAGATAGAATTACACGTGTGTTGGTAGAGATGTCAGTAAGACCACGCAGAATGGCACTTTTCTGGATTTTAGAAGCACAGTATTTCTACATTTACTATATTTCAAATACAAAAGAGTTTCACAGTGGCAGGGTAAAACCAAGAGGCTAGGAACAGGGCGGGGGGCTGGGAGACGTGGGCAGGCAGAGAGAGAGGGGAGCACAGAACAGCTTTGAAAAGCCAGGAAGGAGAGCTTCTGTTTCTCTGCAATGGGTTTATATCAGCCAGGCTTAAATAATGGTATTGCAAATTGAGGCCCAGGGGAATTTGGAGTGTACAAGTGAGCTTTTGTTCACCAAACCCCAAAAGGTATGTGGGAGATTTGGGGGTTTGTTTCCATTTAAACGGCATATATATTTCTAAACCATAAGTTAAACTGTTTTGTTCTGTTTATTGTACAGCCTTGTTGATCCAGTCCCTGTTATGAAAAATATTTTTCCTAGCCAATATAGTGACAACTCTTTAAAGTAACAATTATCTGTTACTGTACTCGGTGCTTTCATTTACTTCCCTTCAGAACTTTTGAACAAGGAAGCAACAAATCTAATGTAACAAACCTCATGAGGGAAAAAAAAAAAAAAAAGACAGTGGGGTATGGGGAAGAAACAGAAAAAAGAACATGGCTAGAAGTCATTTGAAGGGATGGAAGCCTTCCAGTGTGAACGCATAAGCTAATTGGTATGTTGTGATTTTAAAACATATTCTGTTATCAAAGCAAAATAGAAATCTGTAGTAGAAAAAAAAAATCTTATTCTTAAATCTTTAAAGCAGGTGAACAAAAATGTAGGCATATACAAACATACACCTCTACTCCCCCATCCCCACACATATGCACATATACAAAACTGGGTTAGTCCCCTGTAAATAGGCTTAGCTCCTGTAAATATATCTCAGGGTTTTAGGTGTACTTTTTCATACTGTAAGATTTCTATACAAAACCAGTTTAATCTAACTCCCTCTGATTATTATTAGAAACTCATTATTTGAGGACATCTATCTTTACAGTAACTGTGTACCATTAAGGAGCACAATGCCTGTAATTGTTTAAAAAAGCCATGGGGGGCGGGGGGGGGGGGGGGGGGAAGGAGAAGGGAGAAGAGGATCAGGAGGAGGGAGAAGGTAACTAAAGGAGAGTTTGCAATTAGAACAGCATCACCTACTCTGCATTTTGCTCCTTGGAACATTTACACCATAACAAACTGAGTGTAAAGTTTCCTCCATCCAAAATCATAAATGAGTCATTTGTTATACCTTTACATAACACGTGTATTCTTGTCCTAATGAATTTAAAACATGTTCTTACAACCACCAGGAAAAATCAAAAGCTCTATTTACTCTATCACACAGCATTAATACCTCAAGAGGGAGATTGTAGCATTTAAGAAGTAGAAATAAAGCTAATGCCTACCATTTTCTGGGGAAATTCCTTATAACACCCATCACCTGGCTTCTACGATTTGTTGCACACCTGCATATCCAAAGTCAATACAAATTACAGGGACTCAACGCCTCTGGTAAATGAGCACTCAAAAGTGGAAACCTGAATTGCACTTGCTGAGATGCAATACTATGTGATGTTATCTCAGCCACTCAGAGCCTTCAAGCTCAAACTGCAGCTGTTGTAGCAGCTCTGAAACAGAAAGGAACAGTAACTTTAGCCAAAAACGACTTGCCCATCATGAATGAAAGCAACGACTTCTACTATCTCTAAACAGCTGACACCTTGGGGGTGGAGAAAAGAAGTGTGTTTGCTAATTACTCAATAACAAAACATCTTTCCTTAATTTGTGATGAAAATTATTACTCCAAATGAGTACTAGTGTCAGTTTGTCTGTTATTCTGTACCATATGGATAATCTGCTCGGCGATGGAAGAAATATCACATTATAACTCTGAACATTTCTAACTAGTGAAAACTTTTAAAATGTCATTCATTAAGGCACTAGTTATTCACAGTCTCTACAAGCACATGATGAGATACCTTTTACCTACATCCAACTTTAAAATATAATTTAAAACCCGCTTGAAACAAAGGCTTCTCAGACTTGCTTAACTATGTGTCTCAACAAAGATGCTCTCTGCATATTAAAGTGTGCCTTTGATATGACTGTCGCATTGACAAATGCTAGGGGCCAAATAATGAGAAGTGCTCCATACCCCTTGTTACATAGGATTTACTGACTTTCAGCTTCAGGTCTCTACCAACACTAACATTAATCTGAATAATAGATTAAATTTCTTGATAAGATTACTATGGTATTGTCTAAGTTAATGTTATTGCTAAAGTTTTTAAACCGAAAGCAGAAAAATACACCAGTGTTGTAGCATAAAGTACGCCTACACAAGACAGGAGTATGAACTGAAATGAAATTAATGAAAGTCAAAGAACAAAATGAAAATCAATGATTAAAAAAGGTTAATTGCTGCGTGAACTGTTTCCAAAATATATTTATTTCTGCCTTTATCTAAGGCAAAGAGTAAGCAATAAAGAATTATCAGAAATTCTATAAAGATATGAAAAATTACTATCTTTAAAATAGAATATCTGCCTATTTATAGTATGCTCAATACAGCACTAGCATGGATGTGTAGTTAGAATAAAGCTGCAGATCTAACAGTAGTAAACATAAACCCACTTAATTTTGTAAATTAAGTGTACATTCAGATGAAGAGTTTGCAAATTTACAGTCTCCTTTCATATTAAAAGTAACTAAATCTTGCTAGTTTAAACCCAGCAATTCTCTGACTGTGAATGGGGACATCCAGATCAGATTATCACAGGTGACTTTAAGCATATATTACTTTCATAGAAACAGTACACACATTTGAATGTCTCTATTTTAATCTATCAGTTCAGCAAACTCTGTGTGTATTTTAAATAAAACAATTTTATAGAGTGAAAGAAAGGATTAATAAAAACATTGCACTATTCTTTTAGAGCTGCAAGAGGAAACAGAATTGTATTCATATGCCAGAGTGTATTTCTACAATACTGTATATAGTGATGTGGCCCACAAATGCCAACAACAAGGAAAATAGGATCAATTCTTTTCCTTCTCAGAAACAATTTTATAAGCATCTGAGTTCCCAAAGACATAAAAGAATTGTTACTTTTCTGAGATCTTTTGATATTGCTCTTCATGGTGGAGCTATCCATGAGTGATGGGAAAGATCTCTTTTGAAAGTAAATGGTGCACCTTCAAGTATGTTCAGATACAGCTTTGCTGTTCCTTTCTATGTTTCTCAAGTTCTACTTGAAAAGGATGCTTGATTTTTCAAAATTTGGTTTAGGTATCGCAATGGGATACCTTCTATCAGTCAGTGCTTGCAAACTTTATTCTTCCAGCATAGAAACTAGCTGTTTCTTTCTCTGTCAACACAGGAGGCTTAAGTAATCAGGTAAATCTAAAGAAGACAGAGGACATTAACCTGCACTTTCTCAGAATCTGTGATGAGTAAGTTCATACTTTCAACATGACCACACTGAGCTGTAAGGTATATAAATAGCTACTTTTCATGTAAAAGCACAGCAATCACATAAGTTTGTACAGCAGAGCTATCAGTTCATAAGATTTTAAATGTCAATATTGATACTATTGTCAGAGATTAATAATTTCTGCATATAACTTTATCATTCCCATCCACCCTCTGCTGTCAGTAATATAAAGCATTTGTTGGCTCTTCCCCTCACCATGTCTCCAGAAGAAACATACACACAGTAACATCTGTTGTACTGTCTAGGAATATTTTTCAGCAGTAGAGTTCTCATAGTTTTATTAAGTGATAATTCAAGCTCACTGTATAAATGCTTTTTATTAATGACTTGTTTGTATGCTAGAATGGAGGAGACAGAAGAGGAAAAAACTCTCAGAGGAAAACAGAAATGTTATATTTCCAACATATTAAAAGGCAAACAACAGTTCTAAATCGGGCAAAAAAAACCCTGAATGAGGGCATGAAAATACATTCCTGCCACAAACCCCTGTAACCCGCCAGGTCCAGCCCCTTCTCCCATGTCTTCTCAATACTCATTTTCAGATTCCGTTTAAATTAGGAGGAGTTACGCAAATATGCATTAATGTGTCCCTTAAGTATTTTATCACACTGAAGATGAGAAACAAAAAGTTTAATTATGACCCATACTGGAGAATCACTCATTCAAACCCTGCTTAATTAGATGTGAGACAGCTATCTTAGATCATGAAGTTTGACCACAGTATGCTCTTACTGCTAGAGTATTAATGCAAATAAGATACAGATTACTGAAACCAATTTATCATCACCAATTTATCATCACCAATCTATAACCAGCTTGACACATGCACACGTTCAAAAATATCACACAAAATAAATTGTGGCATACATCTTCATGCATTGAGCAATTCATATACAGAAAATGAACCATATGCTTTCACAAAGACTACATGATGTGTTAAAAGTAGAATATGAAAGGGTTAAAAACAGATAACAAAGTCCAAGCAATATGTGATTTCAAGGTACTTGGAGCAAAAATGGAATTGCATCACCAAAGTGTGCTGTCACATCAAAGTAATTTCAGCATTTTTGTCCATATCATTTTCAGAATATTTATAATTTAACTAACAACATACTAGCAGTATGTTTCTCAGTAACAGTTAAATAATATGAATGGTAATTGCTATTTCAATGTTTCATGGCGCATCGGACTACACGCATCATAGACTATTATAAAGAAAATATTTTTAAAATTAGCCAGTGACACGACATTCATCTGTAGTTGCATTATTTTTAATTTTAGCTGAGATAGATGAAACTTTATTCCATAGGCAGAAAAACAGTTTAAAAAACAAAGTTTTATTCCACTATTTAAAAATAATGCTTGGCTGTTCCTTCTATTGTACAAATACAACAGCCATTGTAGTAAGAAGTGTTGCTTATATGATTAAACAGATAGTTCAGTATTATGATATGTTTGACAGGTACTGTTACTAGCACTATAGGAACAGACATACAATATTGTTATTACCATACTGTGTGTGCCGATACCTCATAGCAATATAACTCAGCAAAAGGGAAGCACAGACTCCGCGCTTTCATCACTGCAGACGTCTCAGTGTGCTCTTAATCAGTGGTGCTTTCTGCAGGTTGCACTTTCTAGTATTCTTCCCATTCTCAAACTGACCTGTCAAAGCCCGATCTCCACCCCAGCTTCTCAAGACTTTGGTCACCAAGATCAACCAACTATTTCTCTTTACATTTTACCCTCACTTGTCACACAGCGAGACCAACATCAACAGGTATTTAGAAGCAATAGTAGTGAAGTCCACTTGTATTTAGTAGGTTGCTGCAAACACAAATTATCTTCTAAGAAACATAATACATATTACACGCATACTCTTTAACATGCTGATCAGGGGGGTGGCAGGTACAATTATTAAAGGACTGAAAGCCTTAGATTTCCTTTGACCTCCATTACAGTCTAGGACTCTCTGCTACTTGAAGGACAAGATTGTATTTGTCGAACCTATGGTAACATATTGCAAGTGGATTTTCTCTGTTCTTCTGTATTAGCTATCATCCTTTAAAGGAAAGCAGTTTCACTATGGGAGAGGTGTATGTTCTTTTGAGATTCAGAGACATTTTTTTTTTTTAAAGAAAAATTGAATGATCTTAAGGAATTTTTTTTATGCTCACATTTCTCACACACTCTATAAAAATATCATTGACATGGGGTGAAAAGGTCGCATGCCTCACAGAAATGGAACCAAGTACTCCAGTAAGGTTTTTCACCTGGAAAATATCCCTATAACTAATTCTATGTATTGGAAAATTTTTATTAATATTTTAGGAACAAAAAAAACTCCAGGCCTTTTCCCAGCCTAGAGTTCCCTGAAGTGATCTTTCCCGTAAGGAAGATAAGTTTCCACTTAGAGGATAGCATCTCTAGCAGCAAGAGTTTAATACTCTGCAACAATATCAGGGATACACAATCCTGAATTTACAGCTCTTCAAATTACTTTTATAGCTATACTGTTCATTTTGGATCAGATGCTTATCTAAAATTCCATATATTTTGGTAGCCATAACATCTGATTTAAAACATCTTCTAATAAGCCAAAGAATGGTACTAAAAGACACACACACACACAAAAAAAAAAAAAAAAAAAAAAAAAAAAAAAAAAAGGAAGAAAAAAAGCTTAAAAAAAAGGAAGTCACAGTGGGCCAGATTCTGGGAGCAGTAAATTACTGTAGCTCTTTAAAGTTAAACTATTTTACACCAGCTAAGGATCAGGCCCAATACACACAATTTCACTTCAAAGTTGATTTTCTTTTCCACCTGAATAGATTTTGCTTCTCATCTGCTCTGTTAAGAACACATGAGAATTTCTAATTAGTTTATTCCAAATTCTTTTTACAGTAACTTTTATGCCTTTTCTTATCAATGACTCAGGAGGAGAAAAAGGTGATGACTGATCAATTAATCAAGCTTTATTGACATACAATATTCCTCAATACTTCAGAAATGTCTGCAGAACAATTTCCTCCAATCATAAGATCAATGAATCAATGTAAAACCCCAGTAATTAAGTTTATCAACTCAGTATCAATACATCTGGCACTTTATAAAAGTATTATGTGAAGTTTGTTCTCTTAAGGGATATATTGATTGAGGGCAAAGAGCCAAATATTTCTATTATTAGATCTGGGAATGCTAGATCAAAACTCATTCTGTTATAAACAACATACAAATATTTCATATACACAGATCTCATACTGATTCTGTACCATTAAACACACTTCTAACAAGCAGATAAGCCTATTAATTGATGATTAAGACTACGGGAAGATTAGTCATTTTATTTAATGCTTCTTGTATGCATTCATTGAACAAATATATTGACAGGAACTGCACAGAATCATTTTCCTCTAGGAATTATATTTTTAAAAAGGAATAGAGCATCTAAACAAAAGTAGATTTCAAACCTTGTTCATGCAGCATAAAATAGCGTTAATTAATTAATTAAATTTTGAAACTACAGCTTTGCGGTCTAAAGGAGATTATCACATAGAGTAGTTATTAACTGAAAGGTGAACAATAAAGCCTAAAGATGACGCATCTGGTAAGAGCCATATTAAAAACTAAAACAAGGAAAAAAAAACACTATCCAAGTGTTTTACAGTTTAATTTTTAAAGGGCTAGTACACAACCTATTCCGGAATATATTTTTAGTTGCTATCTCTTACTACATATGCCTAAGTAAGTAGGGCACAAAAGTTCATGAAGTGCCATTTTATCAATTATAAGAAAAAAAGTAGTAGGCTTTTTATATCAAGAAAAAAAAAAAAAAAAAAAACAAACGAATAAACCAACAAACAAAACACCACACAAAGATTTTTTTGGCTGTGCTTAAATAAAAAAAAGTCTTAAAGAACAGCGAATGACATAAGACTGTCATTTTTTACCATGAACTGTATGATGAAGATATTAATAACAATTCAAGCTTCTTATTTCTAAAATACTGATAGAATAAGAGAAGCAATGATCCCTGTGCTTTCACTGATGTTGCAATAAATAAAAACAATTTGATCGAGTACTGAAGGTATCTTATTATGAAGGGGGGGAAATAATGACAAAAAACCCAAACCCACCAGATTTGTGTAGGAGTCACATCCTGTTACAAACATCAAACAATGAGCCTTTATTACCATGCTATGATTCCTTCATTTCAAACATGATTAATTAGCAAGTATAACACTCACCAAAACTCCCACCACGCTGCTGTTTGCTGCCTATTTGCAAATGGGTCTCTATCAAGTATCCATAAGCAGTATTAGTCTCATTTATGACACTGAAGAAAAGAAGTCAAAGCATCCTGCTTTAAGGAAGATTTTGCTCATACCTTAGCCAAAAAAGAAAAGAAAACAAAACCCCAACAACAAAGAAACAACAAAATCCTCTTTTGCCAAAGGGATTCCTTGATAATCCAAACACAAACTTCATGCAAAATTAAAAACTTTTCTAAAAAGTTGCTAAACAATTAAAAGGTTGAAAATACGTACAGATAAAAGTCTTTGTTTTGGTCCTTTTTATTTTTTTTTTTGTTACTTGAAATCTCAATTTTATATTCAATTTGAAATGCACTGCTTCTGTTGAAAATGAAAGTGTGGTTCTTATGTCAAAAATGGAAACAAAAAGAGGATAAAGGGAAGACATATTTAACAGGACTCCTAACATGTTTTAAGCTGCGCAAACAGATACCTTCAAATGTACCTTACTTGCAATAAACATTACTTTGGCAGTAAAAGAAACTTTGCTTCATGGGGAGGAGAGGTGGAAACTGAGACTACAAATACATAAAAAGAAACAAGACTGAGATGAGACAAAAAAAAAAAAAATCTGAAATTGCCTTCTCAAGCTGAACTCTATAAATACCACCACAAAAACGATGGAAAAAGGTTCAATTTGAAAGCAACAGATGTATCTCTAAGCAAGAAAATATCCTCAATGAAATAATGCAGAGATATACAGAGAGAATCTCTGAAAGTATGAAAAGAGATGCCTGGGTGGCAAAGCTAAAGTTTCAACATGAAAATAAAAATTAGGGAAAAGATCCGATACCTCCTTGGTTTACCAGCTCTGTATCACAGATACTTGATGATTTTGTCACGCCCAGAGCAGAGTCATTTTTAAGTGCAAATCAGTCCTACTCTCTCCAGCTTTTTCAATTTTATAAATTTGGGATCAAAAACATCAAAGCAGCTTCCACTTCGGACCTAACTTTTAGAGGATCAATGTGACAAGTCACTGCTTGATAGATGTTTCTCTTGATAAACGACTTGTTCAAAAGAGACATTGTAGCTTTCATTTCCTGACCACAACACACTTTTAATTTGCAACAGCAGAGCTGCTCGAGTGTGACTAGTTCCCACTTTCCAGCCCTTCAGGATTGTGGCACTGTCAGACCACATACATGGGCAAAACAAAAACTCAGAAAGAGGTGCATCCACAACAAGAATTGTAGTAAAACTTTTCTTCAGACAGCAACCTGATTACATTTGATTTCTCCTAACAGTGGGCTTTTAAAGCCCTCTCCCAACCACCTCCAATCTCTAACAAGAGGGGGAAGAGAAATAATATTTGGAAATATATACTTAAGTACCAGAGAATATATACGTAGCTGCCTAATAGTATCATGTTTATTATACATATATATATTACTGCTACTATAATAATTATTATTATCTGGGAATTGCATTTAACAGTCCAAACTGTCCACACCATCCAATTTGAGCTCTCAGCCTACTGTCCGATTCCCGATTTAAAATTTATAAATGTAATATCCTCCTCATCACAAGCAGCAGTCCAATCTGCTCTGAATATATATTACAGCTTTAACATCACAGAGGGAAATCTCCCATCTGGCAATCACATTCGCTCCAACAGCTCTAGGAAAAAAAAAAAAAAAAAAAAAACCACCACGTTCCGCTCTCGCTCGCTCGCTCTCCTCCTTAAAACATTTCTCAGGGCAAATTATGTGCATCTAAAATAAACAGTCGCCTTATTGATCGCTTCAAAGTCAACAAGTTCTAAATGCAAAATGCAATCAGATCATTCCCATCATATAGCACCTGGGATATGTTTAGCAATATAGTCACCTACAGCACTAAAATAGGAGTGTACATTGTGCAACTGCTCTCTCAATTTCTTTCTTGCATTCAGATATGTTATTATGAGAGATCATCAGCCACACATGCCAGACCTCCCCCTTATCCCAAACACACACACACACACACACACACACACACACACACTCACTCACTCTCCCTCCATCCTTATTTGATGCTACCACATGCAATTAAAAGTGAATGTACCCCTTTTTGGTTTCACAAAACAGACTAACAGTCACTTCTGTTGTTAGTTCCTTAGACTTAATTGCATACCTAGAGACATACCTACTGCACCACAAGATCTACTGAAATTCTCCATGCTCCATTTTATCTGACTTTTTTGGAGGAGGGGGTGGCGTGGGGGGCTGGAGAGTGACCGTTAAAATGAAGCCAGTTTCAACACCTGATTATTTCATTCTGTTACACATTGAGAACAGAGCAGTGGGAACCAGACACTTGTAAACTAAGCATAAAATACCACTTATTAAACAGTATTAAACATTCGGCCACAACAGTAATTTTGTTTGTTTACATGCAAAACATTCCCTCACCCCACATCAGTTAAAACCTCTAGCAGATGATTACACTGAGAGTAAGAGAGGGAAAAGCAGCTAGAGTTCAAATAAATACTTAGAAATTATTAGTTTGCAAAAGGATAAGATGCATTTTAAGCATGTATGTATGAGAACATAGATGTATAGGTATATATATTCATTGCTACGCATTTTTGCCTTCTCCAGTCACCGAGTTTTACTAATTTACATACCATTGGAGTTCAGTGGTGTATATAGTGCACTACTAGTAACATGCAACTTTAGGTTTTACAACTGAGATCAATGCAATGGACAAAACTAATGCTACAATCGAAGCAGAAATGATAAACAAATGATAGCAAGAGAAAAAAAATGCCTATATGTACAGAAATTAAAATACGCTATTAAACATTAGGTATTTATTACAAAATACTTGCATGCAGAGTCCTCAGTGCATTATCATGCTATTTAAATTTGTCTTTGCTATTTAGATGCAAAGGAAGTAGATCCCAAAACGGACATACCATAAACACTGGTGCTACTGATCATTTCTTGCTGGCAGCACAAAAAGCTGAATTGGATTTTTCACAAGCAGGAATTCCAAAGGTTGCTTTTCATTAAAGCCACTTTTCCTCTCAGCTATCAAATGTCACTGCCTTGAAACGTGGGCCCTTTCGTCAGGTATTCATTTAACCTACATGCATATAATTAAGTGGGAAAGCAACATCAACAAAAAGGGGATCTCAGATCACAAGAGAAGAAAGAAAGGGGAAAAAAAAAAGCACATGACCAGGAATGCAAGTCCATGTCAATTCCACTCACTCCCATTGAAACTAACAAGAGCTCCAGGGAGGATAGTAATAGGATCAGTGGATTGTATATACCATTAAATTATACATCTTTCTCTCCCTTCTGAGCCAACAATACGCCCACCACGCTGTACCCCCTCCAAGATGATGTGCTTACATTTTACTGCAACAGCTCCTCTGACATATTCGTGCCCCCCCCCCAGCCGAGACACAGCAATTTAAACCTAACTTTTGTTTTGCGAGATTCTTATTTGCACTTATTTACTCAGAAGTTAGTTGCCTCAAAGTCCAGCCCCGCGTTACCTGTGGTTTATTATTTTCAATGCAACTTAAAAATAAATCCAATTAGGAGGAGGAGGAGGTAGGGAGGGAGCTTGCAATCGCGAACTCTTAATCTGCCTACTATTGTTGGCAATGATCAAGGAGGAAAAACCATGCACTGCGATTGTATATCTGTACTTTCCAGACTACGATTAGGAAAGCAGACCAGAGTGTTTAGTATCATAAAACGACTGCAAATTAGGCAAAATATTTAGGGCACGAGCAGGCGATTAAAAAAAATACGCGGCTGTCTCGGAGAGCTTTAAGATTAAATAAAATTTAAAACGATGGTAGGAAGACTAGGAAAAAAAAAAAATCCTCTTACCTGGAGATTTGGTACAAGAACCCGATAGGTTAGAGTAGCATCGATCCGATGTGTTTGCTGATGAATGGGGGCTCGGGTTAAGTGAAGGTGCCTATGATTTGAAATCATTCCAAGTTTTTGAAGGGAAGACTGACTGCAGCCTCTGCCATGTTGGAATTTCAAACCCAAAACAGCTGCTTTGCAAGGAGCCAGCATGCCAGCAGCTGGACGCCTGCGCAGAGCGCCGCCGAGCCAAATTCAAATCACTTTCACGCGAAGAGCCAAAGATCAGTTTTCAAAGGGGGAGCGGCGCGGGGGGCGGGGGCGCTCCGCGGCCCTGCGCGCCGTGGCCGCCGCGTCCCGCGAGGGGCGGCGGGGCGCCCGCGCCGCGGCCCCGCTCCCGCTCCAGCTCCCGGGGCGGCGGGACGGGGGGCAGCGGGCTCCCGCCGCGGCCGCGGCGGCGGGGCTCCCCCCTGGGCGCGGCGGAGCTCCGCGGCGCGGGGCCGGGGGGGGAGGGCCGGGGCCTAGCGGCGGCCCGCGCCCGCGGGGCAGGCGGGCAGGGAGCCGGCGGCGGAGGTTCCCCCCGCTCCGCCGCGGCCGCCCCCCCAGCTCCGCCGCGGCCGCCCCGCGCCTCCCCGCCTGGGGCCGGTGGGGGTCCCGGCTCGGCCTGCGCGGCTGTGCCCTTGCCGGCCGGCTTCTGCGCCGCGTCCCCGGGCGGCCGGTGCCGGGGCTCCCGGGCCGCCACCGCCTCCCGCCTGAGGAAAATGGCCGGGGTGGAAGTGCCCCGCTCGCCGGCGGGCTCGTCCCGGCCCGGGCGGCGGCCGGCGCCGCGCAGACGCGCCCCGTCCCCGCGCTGCTCCCGGGGAGCCCCAGCCAGCTGCCCGCCGGAGCCCGGCTGCTAGCAGCCGCGGCGAGGCATTCCTGGTAGCCGGCAATGGCTGAGGGGCCCCGGCAGCCACACCTCCGCCCGCGCTTCCCCAGCCCCGGCTCGGCGGGGGATGGCAGGGAGCCAGCTACCCCGGCCCACAGCTGCCGGGGACTCCCCTTGCATAAGAGGGATTCCCCGGGGGGCTGTTAGACGGGCTTTACAGCCTCTTTATGCTGGCAGGAAAGGCATAAAGTGGCCACACAGCACAAATTGGGCCCTCCCTCTCACACACCGGTTATGCTGTCTCTCGCAGACGGGTCTTTCTCTGTCTCTCTCCGGCGTGGCCGACCCGCCGTGACCGGTGCTCACGGGCACCCTGCTCCCTTCCACATAATCCCTGTGCACCTCTGCGTGCCCACTTCCCCGTTACCGCAGCCGTGGAAAGGCAAGTGAGGGCTTCCCACGAGATAGATCTACGTTCCCGGTTTTACACCTGATGGGACTATCACAGCATTTTTACCTTCTCTTCTAACGGGGCAGAAGCCACACCGTCCGGATGCTGTTCCTGGGCTCTGGTTTTGGGTCCTCCTGGAGCAGTTTCACTTCCTCTCTTCCTGGTCCTGCTGAGGAGTTGAGGTGGCTTGGAAGGGCTGTTCATCCATCCTGGATGTGGAAGAGACGGATTCAATTTTCTTAGTGAAAAAAAGAAGATGCAGTGGGAGTATGGGCTCTGGAGAAGGCAAAGGAGACCAGTCCCAGGGGATTAGCATCTGTAGGAGTGGGAATGGGCTGGTTTCCTGGATGTTTTCAGTAATACAGTAGGCCGAAATAAAACTCAGTAGTTTGCCAGCAGAAGCTGCTGTGAGCTGTCAGCCAGTCCCCATCCTACTGGGTAATGGAAGAGGGAAACAGAGGAAAGGAAGGCCTATCTGATTAATGTGGCCCATGAAGTGATTCAGTCAACTCAAAATGAGTTTCACAAGCTGAAGACTTTTGGGAGGCCTGAGCCCCTCAGGTAACAAAGCTGTGCCTAGAGATTGGAAATAAAAGGGAAGAACAAAACAGCAAGACAAACTTCTGCTTATTAAGGATATGGAGGGTGTTCCCAGCTCACTTGGACAGCTAGGGATAATGCTAGCACTGCTACATGAGGAGAGCACTGCTAGTGGAATAATAAGGTGTTTCGAAGCAAGGAGCTGCTTCTAGAGCAGATACAGCTTATGCTAGCAAGACTGCTTTTGCTTCCCATTATGTCCCAACTAAAACAAAACATACATGTGGAAAGACAATTTAACTGAACGTTGGGATATAGAGAACTATTTTTAGAACTCACAGCATAGCTATAGCAACAGAAGTCTATAGAAATTCCTTTTAGACAGCCACCCAGAGCAGCCTGCAACAAGAAACCTCACCACCACACCTGCTGTCTCCCAGTCTGCAGCATGTCCTGACACCTTTTCCCTGCCCTCAGCTTTGGGTGGCTACGAGCAATGGGCCCATAGCTTGGATCAGCCCGTTCTCTGTGCAGATAGCCACCCATCATCCCTCCTACAAGAGCTCATGAGTATTAAGTAGCAGCTTTGGCATTAGTGCAAGCAGACAACAGCTCCAAATGCAGGTAGCACACCAGGAGCCTCTGGTGTTCACTAATTTGACCAAAGTAGACATATTATTACACTTAACAGTCTCAGATGCTGAAATCTGCTGCACAGCATATTGCCTCTGCTAGTGTTGCCAGCACCAAGCACTGAAAATAAGATGTCATGGTCCCAAAGTCATCAGGTTGGTCTAAAAATCATATTGTTAAACATAAAAGTGATTCTTTTTGTCTTTGATATTTTATACATCTGGATTCATTTTCCTGTTTTGTTTTGTTTTTCCAAAACCATGGCACTATGCACTTTTTCTCTCAAGTGAAAGGTGAATTTCTTGCATGATTTCAGAACTCCATCACTTGTAGGTATAGAAAAACAATGGCAACTATCATAAAGCGTTATTAGATAGGTACCATTGCTTTTGAAATTTTCTGGCCAGTGAAGAATATATTTGTAAATCTTAATATTGTATTAACCTCAGTATTTTCATTTTATATACCTATATTTTTCTTCCTTTCAGGCTTCTCATGCCACATTAAAATAGCCTGAGTTGAAACAGTAGCCATGCAGTATGTGTTTGTACGGGTTGACATTCACCTCTGTGCAGAAGGTTTACATACCATATTAAGTCCTCATCCTGAGGTCTGAATTAGGTTGAAGTGAAGGCCTTGTTCAGCTCATCAGTACATGGATGAATTCTACTCTTTGTTTAAAATGCCACCAAACAGTTCTTGATCCTTTTGAATGGGAAATTCTCACAGACTTTCAAACTGGGAATGTTACTTTGAGCCTATTTCAACATCTAGGTGAAACGTTCACAATGAAATTCAAAACCACATGAAACTTGCCTGGTTTCAGGTTTTGTTACAAACTCCAAACTCAGACCAGGCGCCTTGAAAGGTTCACAGACCTTTTCAGCAAATCTAGATTAATAACATTTAAACCACTTGAATTGTGAAACAAAACAAAACAAAAATCCCAGAAAACAAAGATCTATGCTACTGACTCAGTTCTCCGAGGGATGCTGATGTGATGCATGCAGACTTTGTAGTTACTACTTAGTATATCTAATAAAGGTTTTCAAGAGCTATAATAAAAACAGCAGTGTTCTGTGAGATAGTCTTTAGTGCCTCTACATTAATTACATGGATTTCATTTGTAAACGAGAGCAAGTTTTCAAAGTGGCAGACAATGCCAGAGTTCTTTCAATGCTGACAGTTTGCAGCATCTGTGCGCTGGCAGTGCAGACCTCCAGGGCAGGGCCTCCTGGCTGAGTTCCTCCCTATGTGCTGGGGAATCCCTTCAGTCTCCCACTCTTATACCTCACATGGGGCAACCGCAGCTATAATTGCCTCCTAGGATGTGCTGCAATAAATGGCCTGCAAGCACTCTTTTTTGGAGTTGTGGTCATTAGTGAATACATAGACTATTTTCTTCCTTTGCTAAGAGCAAAACCTGTTTAAGAGCTCGGGCAACTCAAATCAGATATTTATACCACCTGGATCCCTACTGAGAAGCTGAGGTGGGTCTAGATCCCACATTCTGGGACATTTCCAGAATGTGTGTAGCAGGACAGACCTTCCCAGGCCTCCCTTACCAGGTGGGAAGGAGGTCTTCTCTCTCTGACTAGAGTGATCAGTCACAGAAACCTCAGTCTCTTTAGCTAAGGGTTCACTGACTGCCCTTTGGGACCACCTTTCTGTGTGGCAGCATGAGTGCAATGGCTGCCTCAGCTTGCTGGAGCTGAAACTCCAAGAGGCAATGTGTGGGCCTTAAAATATTGATAAGTATAGATGAGAAGTAAATGTCCCTTACTTGCATCCAGGCAACCAACGTTTAGTTGCATTAATGCCCTAAACAAGCCCCATAGCAAACAATGTGACAATCGTCAAATACAGAAGGGGAATGCATTCCAAATACTGTTACATGTTGCTTCCAGGTTCTTCCCAGGAGACTGCAAGGGATTAAATCCTCCCTTCTAGCTATGCCGCTGTTCTGCACAGTTTGAAGCTTCAAATGTGGCCAAACTCTAGGTCAGTTACTAAGATAGGAACACGTAATGTCTTCCTGGACTCCTTTAGCACACAGCATGCTGGCTTAGGTACTGGGCAGTACCTAACATCACAAAACATCACTTGACCATAGTCCATATTTAATATATTTCCTGACTGTGTCAGAAAAAAAACCTTTATATTGAGTACATCTGTCCATAGAGTCACTTTTTGCATCTTTACTGTGCTGATGTAAAAACTGGAAACTTTTACAACTTGTAACATCTTTGAGTTAGGTTCTGGGGTTTTGAAGAGACAGCATTTCCAGTATTTTTGTTCTCTTGTTTGTTCATTTCCACTTCTATGGAATAGGGACTGGGTCACCTTGATTTCAGTGAGATTTCTAGCCAAATCTTTTATTGGTCATTCTCTACAGTCTTGCTGAATATTTGATGCTTTTGGCATCAGAAAACTATTGGTCTCTGAAGTCACTTCCATTTACCATTTTAGTCCTAGAGGAGAAATTGTTCACAATATCCAACAAAAATATTCATTTAGCAGGTGCCCTGTATAACAGAACAATATGTAGATGTTTGTCACATAAACATCTGACAAGACCTATACCTTCTGGCATTTCTTGAATTTTGAGTGCTTAATATTTTTACTTTGGTAGCAAATGCATTTTTAATACAATTTCTCCATTTTTTAAAAAGCAAACCTTAATACAGAAAGTCCCTTTTGGGGAACTGTAGGAAGAAGTTGAATGTTTTTAGGGTTTTTGTTCTCTGTCTTCTTTCATTTTTCACTGTGTTGTTTGTTAACTGGGTAAGAACCACACTAATCCCTGTCATTTGCCTTTACAAGCACATTAATAACTTTTTCTCCTCATTTAAAATAGCCTCTTCTAATTTGAATTAGAGGAGGATGGGATTCCCGCATGAGGCCAGTAGGATTCAGAGACATTTGACAGTGACAATAGAATACCAAGGCACAGGAATGACAAACACATTATTTCTCTTTTTCCTGTCTCTAACTCCTTTCTGTCCTTTACAAGTACCATCTTTGTCTTGGTGCCAACATCTTTCTCATTCCCTCCCTGATTCCATATCTCAATCGCAATCCTTCCCATTTGCCCCCCTATCTAGTACCGGTCTCACTCATAAGTCCTTCTCCTAAACCACTGTCACATTTTGTGACCTTTGACTTGTGCATTTTTCCTGTGCCCAAACACATTTTCCTTTGTTTTTTTCCCCTCCCTTCCTTGATGCTCTCCCTTTTTTTGCATCCTGGTCAAGCTGCTTCTTATTCCATGTTGTCCAATGATTTGCAGGAAGAAGGCCGAGAACATCTGATAGACACCTTTATTCTCTATGTACTTAGCACCACTGGCAATTGAAAAGAGAAATCTGAGAGCAAGTCCTGCTCAGATCTGCAAGCCCCAGGAACGAATACATCCACTGCAGACAGAATTGTTGAAGAAGCTGGTAAATGAAATATGCAGTTTTACAGAGGATCACATTTCTCCAGACTGAGGAAGACTTTCATAGGCTCGTGAAAGAGGGATATCTCTTTCCCAAGCTCTGAGTCCTACTACAAGCAAGTAGTCAACAAAATATTTCAAAAATTTCATAACATGAGCAAAACAGATTTTCCCTCAATGCATTCTGAGAAACAGCTGACCATATTTGCTGAAAGTTTTGAAAAAATAGCCCAAGGCAGATATTTGGCATGAAAATTGCTGCCCAGTGGTTTATGTTTGACAAAGTTACAAGCAAGTGGAGAAAGGTTCTTACAATGAAACCTTGACTTTAAGTATCCCACTGTAAGAGCCTACAATTAATGATTACCAATAACAAATATGTATTTTACTTAATACTTAATGACTTAAATTTAGTCATTGCCTAGGAAGAAAAAATCACTTTATTTTAGAGGGGGAGTGGAATGGTGAAAATTAAACAATAGTATTCTTACAAAATTGAATTGTTTTCCCAAGTTCTTTTTCCAAGCACTTTATATGCTCTTCTCAGAAGCATTTTATTTCATCTCCAAATGCACATTATAAAATCTCTTATTTACCCTACAAATTAATGGAATTAACTTAGGAATTAAAGAAAAGAAAAACATTTAACAGAACACTGGAATTGCTCAAAATCTCACATATGCACAGTAAAAAAGTTTACCTAATAGAATATATGCTAGGCAATCTGCATGCCTGATAAAATACCCACAGATCTTTATTTGCTGTTGCTTTAGGAGAAGACTTTTACCCACTTTTTCTCTGTTAATGAGTAAAAGTTCCTTTACTCTTAGACAAATATCTTGCTCTAAGTATTACTCCTACACCATGTTATTGATCTTCACAGAATAAAATTATTTTTATAGTAAAATTAAAACAATGTTTATGATTCTTATTGTCTTAAACATTGTCTTTAGTGTTGATGTGGGTGTATTTAAGTCATGAAGTAACATTATCTATCTATCAGTGCAGTCATCTCTAAAGCTTTTCATTCTCTAAAGCTTTTCAAATGAGTGAAACATTTTAAACTATTCTTGCTAGGGATTCATCTTTGGGAATATCATGCTTATGAGCCTTAATCAAATATCCAAAATAAAATACCTTTCCAACATGCAAAAGAACCAACATATCAGACAAGCATACCTTACATTTTTGAAGAAGAAAAAAACTATTCACACTTCAAACATCTCTATTCAGACAATCTGAGCAACACAGCTATTCTACATCTGACATTCTTCCATTTCAAGAAATACATTGTCTCACTTAGGAGACAAAGAAGTTAATAAAGTAAATTAATGTGGTTGGGTTTGGTACTATTCATGAGAACATCCTTCCCCACTGCCTGTAATGTAGTAACTAAATCTTGCTAACTTGTACTTTCTTCTTCTAACTTCCTTAGAAAGCTCAAATTTGCTAAATGCACAGCATTTGCTGCAATCAACAAGGCACTTAAGTATGCGCTTAATTTTGTGCACATGAATAATCACATTACTGTAAATGGAACTTGAATGCTCAAAGTTAAGCACACACTTAAGTGCTTTGCTGGATCAGGGCCAGAGCATGACAACTTGCAGGTCATCCTTACTGCACAGTAAGAGATCACAAACCTTAAATATCCTGTAGAAACCTTCTCCCCACTTCAACAGTACCAAAGGCAAGGACAAAAATACAGTAATAGCTAGCTGCTGCATTCTTTTCTTCTGTTACAAGTCACTGAACTGGCAGCAGTACTTACGATATAGCAAATTACCAATACAATAAATTCTCTTAATAAGTATCCATAAAATTACAATTTATTTTAAAGATCATCGTTTGTAATTCTATTCTCATAAGACCATTAGACACATGGGTCTTTTTAATTTTAAAAGACCTGCTAATAGTTCTCACAAAAGAATTTATTCAAGACCTTGACCTTAAATTGATACAATTGCACAACTTAATCAGAATTAAACATGAGTCAAAGTACCGTACAATATTATCATGGGGGTCAACATGGCCCTTCAGCAGCCATGCAGAGGATGCTATTAGTACCACAACCTTGGATATGTAGGATTCTGATTCCGGGGATCTAACACTCTGAATTAAATCTTTTTATTAAATGTTTTCTGCCAGTTATTATGCCAAAGAGGTGGGAAGGGGAATTGTTGATGATGTTTATTCTTCCCATGCAACTGAAAGGACAGAAAAATAGTCTAAGAATCTTTTCAATTCAGTCACAGCTTTTCAATCTAAAATGAAACTTTATACCCACTGTGCTATACACTTCATTATTTAATTTTCTGGCTAAATGCACATGGTTCAGCACTTCCCCAGGACCCATTTCTCTCTTCAATAATATGAAATTAATATTTTTTTTTAGGATCAGAAGCTACAATTTAGATCTAAATTTGCCTAGCTGTTGACAGTACTCAGATATAGGGAGCTTCTATGTTTTTCCAACACATAAGTTTCTTCACAAAAATTAGCAGGGTGAAACAGCAAGTAAGGACACACTGCCAAGTCTGGTTTTCTACCTATCTACAAAGTAGTTTTCACACTTCCCATGACTGTGAATGTCCTTCTTCCTCTATCTCAATCTCTCTTTTTTTTTTTTTTTTTTTTTTTTTTTTAATTAGGAAGAACTGAAAAATCCTTCTCTATACTGAGAGTGTTTGTGTTGGGGGAGGGGAACGTCAAGGAACCAAAAGCATATTCCAAGCCAATTCTGATCTCATTTACAGGGATGGAAATCTGGAATTAATCCATTGAGTTTAACAGACATGTTCTGGGCTTCATAGATGAGATCTTACATTTATAAGTGAAATCAGTGTTTTCCCCTCTGACATTCACATGGCTCAAGCCAGAAACATTTCCTGAATAAAAAAAAAAGGCCAAATCATTCAGTTGGGAAGATTGGCATAATTCCATTGAAGTCAATGGAGCTGTAGTAATTTACATTAGCTGATGATCCAGACGGAAGTATATAAGTTTTCAGAGCAAGCTTCTTTCATTTAAAGCTGCATTATGTTAGGTGCACTGTTGATGCTCAGAATTAATGTGCAAGTTGTTAATCTCACTAGACCTGGATTTAAAATTAGACAATGCAATAATTAGTTTGGCACTATCATTCTGCTACCTAGAGGGTAATAATGTAGGTCATAAAATACCAGTGATCAGCACAACTTTTCATACAAAACAAAGAATCTGTATTGGGAGGGAGGAGAGGAGGGAGGAGAGAAATTCAGAAACTGGTTGTTATCTGAGACCGAACTGGGCTGTGAGTTACTGTACCACCTTACAAGATGCTGTGTTGCATATGTCTACTTATGTTTCTCCGCTCCCAAGTGTGCACATGATTCTGTAGGGTATAATTGACTCAAAGATGTCAACAAGCTCTTTCTGCACAGTTTTTGTGTTGTGCATTCATTATTCTTCATGTCTTTATTATTAAAAAATTAAGAAAATGGTTTATTTTATATTATCCTCCTTTTTTTTGCTTTCGTTTGAAATATAAGCTTTATGTGGAGGAAGCAGTTTACAAACATACAGAAGTGCAACACTATAGTATATGTATCTTGATTAGTTTTCTTGACAAATGACTACTGACAACAGCAATAATTCAAAGGGAGAAACAATTAAAATATAGAGGAATTGCATATATATTTTTTTTTCTGTCCTGTCAGTCATTCTTGCTAGGCTTTCATATAAACATAAATAGGGAAATCATAAAGTCTGGAAGCTAGTCTTGATGAAAACTTGCTTACATTTTGTACTATTTAAATGGTCAGGATGCTTAAATAGACACATTTTAAGGGTATCTCGTATATATATATATTAAGAAAACAATATTATATTAGCTTTTATACAATCAGGCTGTGTTTCTGTAAGATACATCACAGAGTTCAGTGAAGATAAGATGAGAACATATATACAGGTGTGCCTATGTCGGAAGTATCTCTATGCCTCTTATACATATATTATTAGAAAGTGCACATTCGATGTTATAGATGCATATATTCATAAATCATTTAAAGTTGTGCTTTTCATGTGATGTGAGGCACAGATACAAACTTGCTAATGATAATTATAGAACTGATGCTGATTTAGTCATTTCAAGAAAGCCATGGAGGCATAATTAGTGTCTGAATGGCCTCAATATTGCATTATTAGGAGGCTAGGGTGAAACTTGAAATGAGAACATCAAGGCTGATAAAAGAAAAGAAAACATGAAATACATACATAATTCATTCTGAGATATTATAAAGGTTTATAACCAGAAACAATAATTTGCAGAAAGCATCTCATGTACTGGAGCCAACTGCAATAATTTGGTCAACCTGTTTAAGATCAAATAGTATTCTTAGCTATTCTCAGTGGTATCTTTCTAATAAAGTAGCAGCAAACAGACACTGTTTGCTTCTGGTCACTTTTAAAGAATGTTCAGTTTATCAGTGGGGACTTTAATCTCAAGCTTCATAGAGTACAAAAAGAACATTGATCCTACTGTTTTGTCCTCTAGGCCACAAGGCATGCACATTTTTACATTCATTTGTCATAAAACAAAAAATACATTTTGCCCTTTGAAAATACCAAATGCCAGCTTTTAAACAAAATAATTTTCCATCACATTTTTCCCTTTCTTTTAACCTTTCCATCATTCTGCCCCCCCTTCTTTTTATCCCAGACTAATTTCCTCTCTCTGTTAATGTCTTTCTTCCATTTTAAGTACTAGTAAGAATTTTGCAGAATTCCTTGTTTTGGACCCTTGCCAATTAGCCACTGTTTAATGATTTGACATGGTAGTTTGAATTAATCAGAATTCTTCACAATCCTCTTTCTAATTTGCCTTCTAGATAGGTTATAGGATGTAGATATAATACGTTTTTGCCAAAGTTATGTAAAGGAATGTGTGATATCATCTGGGTTAGACGAGGTCCACAGCTTCAAGAAGTTGGATAAAATCCATCCTTTCTGTATAGTTTACTTAAAAATTATCTTCTCTCCTTCATTTAAATAAATTTAATATGCAATAAAATATTGGAATGTCATAAAATTTTATTTACAGAAATAAATTAATTTGTTATATTTCTTTATTCCTTATTTTAATTTTTTTTTTCACTTGCTTTGCAATGATCTAAAGTTGTCACTGTCAGAAATGTATTCAATAACCTCCTTTCATAATCACTGGATAACAGGTTTATATCCAAATCCCTACAAACAATAAAGACATCTTGCCTTCTCCACCTCTGGAGAGACAGTTATTGCATATGGTGAGTGGTTCCTGCTCCCAAGCCCTGCTCAGCCTTCAGGCCAGTGTAACTCTTCCCTTCTTCTCAGATTTTTTTTTTTCTTTAGAATATGTGGGATTTTTTCCAACTTTTCTGTGATGGAGCCATGAACAAACAACAATGGTTTCTTGACCAAAACTGTAGAAAAGTCTTGAATTCTATTTTTACTTGCCGATATCTGAAAGAACACTGCTGGTTGAAAACCTCATTAAAGGTTATGCAGAGAAGATATGCATATCCTGTGTCTTCTCTCAAAACATAAAATGTCTTCATGATGAAAGAAGTCAAGGATGCAATGTTACTAAATGGTCTGTGGCTTGAATTTTAGTGAGGGAAACACATACACAAGTACAAATTTGTAATGCCCTTTCATGTTCCATGTCTATTAAGGTTTAAATACACATTTATCTTTAATTTTCACATAAATCAAGTAAAATAGAAAATTTTAAGTCCTGTATCAGCTTGCAAAACCAGCTTTGGAGAAGACTTATTGACAGGATAAACCACTGGGGTACGCTCCAAATGAGTAGACAAGAACATTCTTTCTCTCAACTCATTTTTTTTATGAATTGCATAGCTCATTTCATCGCAGCATCCTGTGCCTCATTGAGTTTGTTTTGAAAGTCTTAAGTTTATATAGGATAAAAGAATATTGCAACCATGAGTGATAAGTATGATTGAGAAAGATCAGATTGTGGCAGACAGGACTTGATCCCGAAAAAAAATGGAACTCCTTACTTCTCATTGTTTTTAGCATTTATTATACATTCAGCACTAGAGAGAATACAGCTTCTGCTTCTCTGTTTTTTCCCCCTACTTTTTATTAATAACGTTTAGCTTCACAAGAGGCACAGTTAACCACAGGAACAAGTGCAAGGAAAGGCTAAGTGTGTGACTATATCTAAAAATCAGCTAGCTAGATAGCTAGCTGGTTATCTCATAGTTAAGGCACTTACTTTCATTTTCATAACTTCTGACATGTCTATAATTTTATAAATTTTTTATATAAACTTGCCAACACTTATAGTATTTTTTGCAATCTAAAATAACCAATACTGCAACATAACATGCTTTAAAAGATACCTGCTGGTTTGTATTTTAAAATAAATACTGAGAAAAAAGCTACAGTCTAAAATGGGAGGTGAGAGCGAGGCCTCTCTCATAAACTTGGGTTTGGTAGTATTTTTGAACTGTGAAAATATTTTACTATTTCATTATCCGTCATGTTTCCAGTAAACTGAACTACCCTCTGCAAGCTCCACCACAAGAATGATGGTATCTGATGCAACCCAACCAAATACGCTTCCCCATGTAAGACTGGAACCAGTGGGAACACATGTAGTAATTAAAACTTACCCTGTATAGCAGAGAATCAAGTTAGAGAACATTTAAACAAATTGGACATACATAAGTCCATAGGACCTGATGGAATGCCCCCACAAGTGCTGAAGGGTCATGGTGAGTAAGGGAGGTTCCTGAGGATTAGAAGAAAGCAAATATTGCATATCTTCAAGAAGGAGGATTTGGGGAACTACAGGACAGTCAGCCTCACCTCGATTCCTGGGAAAATAGTGGAACAAATAATACCAGAAACCATTTCCAGACATGTTCAGAACAAGAAGGTGATTCAGAGTAAACAGAATGTATCCAGAAACATTAAGAACATCCAGAAACATTAAGAACAAGGTGATTTGGAGTAAACAGAATGTATTTGCAAAGGAGATATTATGCCTGACAAACTTGATAGCATTCTATGATGAAATGAATAGCTTAGTGAATGACAAAATAGCAATACCTATTGTTTATCTAGACTTTAGGACAATGGATCAGAGTGCACCCCCAGCAAGTTTATAGAGGATAAAAAACTGGGAGGAATTGCTGATACACCAGACGATTGTGCTGCCATTCAGAGGGTCCTCAACAGGCTGGAGAAATGGATGAACAGGAACCCCATGAAGTTCAACAAAGGGAGATGTGAAGTCCTGCATCTGGGGAGGTATCATTCCATGCACCAGTACATGCTAGGGGCCAACCAGCTGGATTGCAGCTCTGGAGGAAAGCACTTCAGGAGCCCTGGTGGGCAATAAGTTGAACATAAGCCAGCAATGTGCCCTCATGGCAAAGCACCAACAGCGTCCCAGGCTGCATTAGGAAAAGTGTTGGCACCATGGTGAGAGAGGTGATCCTTCAATTTGACTTAGCCCTGCTGAGAAACATCTGGCATGCTGAAGTAATGCCTGCTCTTCCCACTACAATAAGGATATGGACTTACTAAAGCTAGTCCAGAAAAGGGCCAAGAGGATGATTAAGGCACTGGAGCTTCTTTCACATGAGGAGAGGCTGAGAGAGCTGAAGCTGTTCATCCTGGAGAAAGAATGATCAGGAGGGTCTTACCAGTCTCTATAAATATCCGAAGGGGGAGCAAAAAGGTGGAGTCAGTGATATTTGGTGGAAAGACAAGAGGCAATGAACACACAGTGAAATATGGGAAATTTCATTTAAACATAAACCCTCACTTTTTTACTGTGAGGGTAGTCAAACACTGAAACAGGTTGTACAGAGAGGCTGTGGAGTCTCCATTCTTGGAGATACTCAAAACCTAGCTTGATGTGGCACTTAACAACTGCCTCTAGCTGACCATCCTGGGATTGGACTAGGTAATCTCCAGAGGTGCCTTCCAACCTCAGGAAGTCTGTAAATTTGGCCAGAAATTACGGTATTTTCCCTTATTACCATTGAAGAATCATTACAGTCAAAATTTAATAGATACAAGATCATCTGAAAATGGGTAATAAGTATCCACTTTTTTCAACTCCTTGACATACAATCTAACTTTCTCTGTATTTAAGAGCAGCTAGCAATGCAGTTGTTGTAATGCTACTACTACTAATTATTATTTCTGTATTATTATAATCACTGTCATCTTAATTGCTGCTGAGATTCTATAGCTTGTCTTTTCAGTCTCACCAACTGCCTAGAACAAATGTTGCATGTTTTGGAGTAACAATAGCATTCCATTGTGTGTATCTTATACTTGATGTCAGAAGACATGACGTCGAGTACCCAAACACATGCATATAGGCATAATATGGTAGGTGTTTTCCAAAAAGGATCTTGCAAGGAAAGAGCTTTCACAGCACTGTTTTGAAGGCTCAACTTACAAACCTGTTTGTGCTTGGCAACTATCTCCAGTTGAAATTGTGTTATTACCTTGCGAGTGGCACAATGCCACTCTAGCAGATGGGCATCAGTGTAGGCATGCCAGAGAACTAGTACGTGCATTGAGTTTGTGTATTAGGGCCCAGATACCTATCCAGGTACGAGTGTATAATTTTGCATCCTGGTCGAAGGGAGTATGTAACTCCAACTTCAGCTCAGTTTGGCATTACTTCTGACATTCTCAAAATACTTCTGATATTACTGAAGAATACAACTTTGTTTGTTTGTTTTCTTGGCAAATAAGGGCTGTGATTAGCAAGAGTACATGGGTGAGGGAGAATGTATTACAGCTATCCACTCTCCCAGTATTCCCTTGGGGAAGCATACAGGGATATACACAAGTACAACTGCAACCAGGGTGAATTTTCTTATTTAATATAATAGCTCAACTGAGTGTGGAAGGCAGAATCGTGACCTTTCATGCTGTGGAAGTGTGCATATACTGCAATTTCTTAAGAATAAGATTGCTAATTTTTCAAAGTGCTGTAAGGGTCTTTACTTCTCTCTTGCAATTTTATTGACATTTTTCTCCTAGTTTTCATTTGTGCTATAGTCTAAATTTTACACTAAATCATTTAAGTTTGCTCTGGAGAGGCTGCGATGCTGCTCCCAGGCACACTGCCATGATTGAATCCACAAGTGAACACTTTGTATATTCTTAAAAACCTTATATCCTAGTACAGAATGTGTAACAGAGCTCTCAGCCAGTGCACTGCAGTTAAATGCATTTGCTTGGAGGTATGAAATCAAAATAGCTATTTGTATTAGGATGCAACTTTGGATAAAATCCCATAACAGATTCAACTCTTTGTTTTGAAACATAACATATGTTTTTTTCTGATAATTTCTGTGTGGGCAGGGGGATGGAATACGTACATGCAGAAAATTTAATGTTTGCTCAAATGATAGGCTCAGATTTCAGAACCAACTAATCTGCTATATCTTGACAAAACTTAACTGATACTAGTTTGCATCACATAAGTATCCACTTCTATGGACCTTCCAAAGACTCCTATCATTTTAGTTTTTGTAAAAGGCTTGAAGTAAATTCTTAGGGTTGGATTCTGCTTGTGTTGAATTCCATGGAACAGGGACCTCAGCTTCAATGAGCATGTAACTTAATTCATGGTTATACAATATACCTGTAAATTTGACATTATTATGATTTAGGTATAAAAAACTGCACAAAATTGCATGAATATTGTAGTAGAAAAGTTAGTTTAAATGATCTTGACATGACAAATCAATTTACTGTCTAGTTTGACATATTAGTTGTCTTTTTACCACTAAGTGTTCCCTTGGGAAATCATAACAAGAAGAGAGATGTAGAGGTGCCCAATTCAGTTGCACAGTGTTGACTTTGAGTTTTATGGTATCAGACATGTGCTTGTGAGACATAACTAAATTTTAGTAACTCATGAGTTGCTCATCATGAGCAAGTAACTTGTTTCTGCAACACAGCAAACAGATGCTATCAAAAAGCGTAAGATTAATTATATTACTTTATTCCCTGCACATACTTCAAAATGTCTTAGTGATTCACACTATTGGTCTCAGATGCTATTCACTATAACATCTTTCATATTTTCAGCCTAAGAACGATACACCACAATATTGACCAAAAAAAGCATCATTTTACTGTGAAGTTACTGTTAATGAACCAGCACTCCAGAACAGATATACAGGTTATGTGGCAAAGATCATAACCACATAACATCAGGTACAAGGTCCTGTGGTCATAGATGCAGTTTGTGTGAGTTTTATACCCATCAATCTGCAAGAAATTGCATGGAGTGTAATTTTATCGAGTGCAAGATGTCACTGTAGTAAACAACAGGCCATCCACAGAAAGTAGAGCCACTAGTAACTACTCCTGTAGCTCTGTTGCAAAAAATTCCTCAAGAAACTTACCGTGTAGCTGCCTGTTCTGACTGGAACCAGCTGAAGCCTATGAACCTTCTGATGATGACAGTAGTGTAATACAGGATGAAACTCTGGCCACTTAGCTGACACATCAGGTATAGAAGCAGATGAACTCCTAGGAAGAAGGGCATTTCTCTTCATTAAAATTTAAAATGGTTCCTCATTTGCTTTTGTGCTTGTACAGAATGAAACTAAGACCTTGTTGGGAAAATCATGATTAGGAGAGAAAATTATTTTCTAACTCTAGCTAATCGTAGTGCTATAATAGCTCAATAAAAATGTAACTGAAAGTGACACGCTCCTGTATTTTGCTACAGAAAAGTTTTATCAGAGATTCCCAGTCAGCTCTGGGACTTGTTAAGTCCTTGTATAGATAACAAGAAATGGAACTAAGCAGAAACCTGGTGGCATGAGTAGGTTAGTTGTAATAAAACATCTTTTAAAATTCTCCCACAAGCATTGTGGTATCTCTTAACAATCACAACAGCACATGGGCCAGCAAATCCATTGCAGATATTACACATATCCATCAACAATTCTTTCTCATCAACAGTCACAAAAGGATTGTAGGACAATTCAGATATGAAGGGACCTCAGGAGGTTTCTAGTCCTGCCCCCTGTCCAAAGCAGGATCAGCTATGAGATCAGACCAGGTTGCTCAGAGTATTTGTCAGCCTGGTCTTGAAAACCGCCAGTGATGAAGACTACACAGCCTCTCTGGGAACCTGTACCAGTGCCTGGCTGTCCTCGTGGTGAAATTTTCTCCTCATGTACAGTTTAAACCTCTTGATTCAATATATGGCTGTAAAAGAATAAAAAACACCTACAGCATGTCAGAAAAACAAACCAAAATATATTATCTTTGTAGACCTGACTTTCTGTAAAGGACTTTCTGTTTAGGAGTTGTTTTTAAATATGCATGGTATAATATACCCATAAAATACAAGCTGATCCATAACTTGAATGGATGCTTTAAGTCACTGCTATTTTTTCTTAATCTCAAGGAATATGATTTTGATGGTTGCTACCTAGTCCCTATTTGTTCTCATCAGAAAACCAAAGCAGTCATCACAGCATGGTTGACAGACTGTGCTCAGCAGATGCCCAGAACTGGAATAGCATGGGGTACTGAGGTCCAGAGTGAAATTCTCTGGCAGACGTATGTGTGGGAAACTTGTGCAGCATCTGCCTTCATTATGCCTTTTTTCGAGTCAATGTTATTTGGCCCTTGTTTTTTGAGCATCATATTTGTTCAGAAATAAGGCTTTGATTGACAGATACTTATTATTCACTGCTTGCCAGTCCTTGGTAATTACTGCTGGTGATTCTGGGAGCAAATTACTGGTTTATAAAAGTAAGATGTTATTGGAGAAAGGGTAGGCATTAGACCAATTGATCATGTTGGGATAAATTTGAAGGTCTTTACTCAGTTCTTAGGCAAACAACTGGCATAAAGGATTGAGTAGCAGTCCAATTTCCTAGCTGTCATATTGCAGCAAATTTTCATTTCCATTTGTATTTGGTTTAAAACCTCTGGTTATATTCAGTAACTCCATTTTTACATACACACACACAAAATATGAAAACCAACTTCAAGTATAAACCCAGGAAGCACCAAATGACAGTTAAAAAACTGTGACTGTCTGTCCTGCTAAATACATGGTGGACAAATACAGATTCAATATCACCATTTCCCTGAAACTAATACCTCATCAAATCATAACTTCATCAGTTGAACTTCAAGTAACTTTATGAGAAGTACAAGCTGTGATGGCCAATCAGACACAATACAGAGGTACAGGAAAGCTGCCTTTGGAAGACTAGGTCAAGGCAATTCAGCCTTAATTTTACTAAGACAGGGAAAGGAGGAAGACTTTGAGGAAACCTTCTGGAAGCACCAGAAAATATTCTTGTACTTGTTGATGAAAAGAAGAAAGCAAAAGCGATGTTGTTGTGGATTTATATAAAGCACATAGCCATAAAAATAGCTAGGAGAACAAATCACAAAGAAAGACATTAGAGGGAAAGTCCAAGCTGAGAAAGACATTCAAAATGGAAAGGAACGAGGAAATACTAATCAATATTTGGAACTTAACTTGTTAAAACACTGACCAGTGCTGATGGTAGAGAAGGGATGAAACCATGAACCCTCTCACTGCAGGAGTCCAGGTGCCCTGTGCTGGAGGCCCATGTGTGGAAGGGAGAGGCCATCAATTGCTGGAGAATGCCCAGAATCCATCCAAGGACGAGTTGTGTGTCAAAGGAAGACCATGGCTCCATGTTAATGTCTGAAAAAATACCAATGACAGTACAGTTTGTGAAAACTGACAACTTCATGTATCCTACTTGCCTCCACTCATCTGAAAATTGAACTGGTTTGTAATTGCTGTGAGGAACTTTCAAATTGGATTGCTCAGATGTCATCTCAAAGCTGTGCATTCTTATAGAAACAAGTAATATCTCATAGGACAAACATGGTTTTGCTTGAGTTTCAGCTGGTCTGTCATGACAGCCTTCCATAGGATCAGTTCTTAGTTTAAAATCAGCAAGGCACCATCATATCCTTAATAAAAGATGGCGAGTTACATTGCTGCTGATGAATAGAACATCTTTCTATCAGTGCAAAAATAGCTTTATGTGCTGATTTCCTTGATTTCTGTGAACTAATAAACCATTTTTTTTTCCCCAGCAAATACACTAGAAACACATGGCAAGACACTCCAATGACTTAAGGCTTTCACATTTCTGCCAGCCTGGCAATTCACATTATAAGCCAGGATATGCAGGCTATGGATCAAAAGGAAATTACAATGCAAATTATTTTTGGTTAACCACTATCATTTGAGGCACCCGATTCTGATATTTTGTTGAGATATCCATAGTTACCAGCAACAGAGAATACTCCTTGAGTGGTTCCATTCCTTCTCTTCTGTAAAAACTCAGAAGATAATGATGAGTCATTGCTCCCTTGCACAGAGAAAATACCACAGGGACTGATGTTACTCCTCTTGCTCACTGTGTGAGAAAAAATCTAGAGGCTTAGAGAGGAGACATGGCTTGCAACATATTCACCTGAGAAATCACATCTCTTTCTGTGTGAAACTGCCAGCTTTTGGATCAGAGGCCATGCTGGAGCTTTCTGAGTATGAAAGAATGGCTTAGCCAGCAGGGTTTTTTTCTGTAAGAGGAATTTGGCTTGGGAATTAAGTCTGCCAGGTCCATCAAATCCCTGTTGCTTTTGGGAGCAGAAATGGTCTCTGAAATGAAGAGTCTCCATTGTTTGCTCTGGAGGAGTTTCCTACCTCTTTTCAGGAATTTATTTTCTACTCTCTGAAGAATGTTATATATATTTGGGGAAATAATATCAGGGAACTGAGATCTTCAGGTGAGCATAGATCTGTATTATATGAATTTTAAAGAAAAAATAAATCAACGTGTAACTTTTTTATTGCAAAAAAATCAAAGGGTTCATTTTCGTGTACAATATGTGATATTGGCCTATATTTTAATAATGTGAATTGTGCAGATGTTGGTGACCAAATCGAGTGATGATAATTCAATTTGTTTCTGGGATCACTGGCACACGTAATAACTTGGCTCACTGCATTGCCAATGGATGCAATGTTTTTAAAAGATACATTTGGAGTCTTCAGATAAACAGAGAGGGGATGTCTGTGAATGGTTCCAGACTGACAGTGCCAGGAATAACAGCAACTTATTCATTGCATAGACAGAAAACATTTACAAATTCCTCCACAAGGAAGGAAAGTAGGAAGTAGTCATATTTAGTGTTTTTCCCATCTTTGTAAGAGGGATATATAGGTTCTTACAGTGATGCTGTTTCCTATTTCTTTTTGTGCTTTGGAGCCCTTTCCAGAAGAGCGGTACTCTTTCTGCTCCTAGGGCAACACTGGAGTCCTTCACAAGACTCAGTGTTTGCAGTTGCAAAGGTGTACTTCATGTCCATGATCAAGTCTGTATAATAAATTTCTTAAAATCTTGCAGTCAGTCCCTGGAAAACAGCTCTTTAAGGAGACACTGCCTTATGTTGTTCACTCCAAACTTGCAAGAGGAGTTGGGGAGAAGGATGGTCATGTTGGACACCAGGCTACAGTGCTGCTCTGCTGTACTGCTTCCTGAGGTTCACTCCAATTGAGTGGTGTTTTTTCAATAGCTAGGCACTGGAGCAGGTCCTAGTAAAGCAGAAACTAGTTTGTTTTGTTTTGTTTTGTTTTGTTTTTTAAGCCCATCTGAGTTATTGCTTATTTTTCTGGGTGCTAGTTAGTTTTTAACAAGATTTTGTGGGGGGAGGAAGATTATATGTTCCTTGTTTATAGAATCTTTCTGTGATTCTATCTATAGAAGATTATTTGTTCCTTGCTGAAAATTAACTCCAAAATGCTCCACTGTCAGAATATTATTTCTTTGCTTGTGCTTATTTTCACGTTCCAGTTTCCCTTTGCATTGCAAGCAATTACATTAAACTCTTTCTCCATGGACTAGTTCTTAAAATAGGACTATCTTAAAACACAAAAAAAGAAATTTTGCTTTCCCTTGAGTGACAGCAGAAGGATGTTCTTGATGATACCTCTGTCTCTCTATGCTGAAGGGTAAACCTTTATATTTTATGTAGAATCTAATGAGAAGTTCCACAACTTTCCTTAATGTTAGCAGGAATCAAAATTACTATTTCTTAATATAGCTATTCCTCTCAAACAATGAAAACAAAAAGTCACAATGTGCTTCTGAATGAGAAAATAATAGAACTCTATGGAATTACAATAGCAACACTACAGAAGTAAAAAATTAAGCAAGACAGTTTAATTCTTCTTGTGAGGTCTCTACTTCTCTAGAGTGATGTGCAAAATAACAAAAAACAAACAAACAAGCAAGCAAGTAGACTCACCAGCAATAACAAGGAGTCATCCTTAAGGTCACAGACCAAACCAAAATCATGACCATTTTATGTTTTCAAAGAAAATGCCTCATCTATAACACTGAGTTGCTGGTATATAATACCAGGGGGTTTTACTGAATTAAGCTCTAGGTGGAGATGAAGTTCCTATACTCTCCTATTATGGACCACGTCTCTGTCAGGTCTACGGCATTTGAGTTTTATTGTCCAATTTGCATTTGCTGTCACCTCAAACTTCTGTAATGGAAGGCTGGTGTGACAGTATTGGGATGACTTTTCTCTCATCTTTGGTTGCATTAATTCATAACTCTGACTTGCAGCCTTCATTTAGAGTGTTTCAGTCTGTTGCCTGTTACACCTATCTGAGAATAGCAGCTGGTAAAGCTTGAATGAAAGAGGAAAGGTAATTAATTAACATAAAGATATATAAATCTTTAGAGGCATCTGTTTACAAAAAAGGTATAGTTTTTGTGTACCTACCAAAGCAAGAGATGCTATAAATTCTTCTTTGTTCCAGTATGCTCTTTCCTCTGCAAAATAAAATAATTTCTGTCTCAGCTAGCAACAGTTTTTGTAGAACTTATTATTTTCTAAAATATATCATGCTAATATCACTAGTTACAAGTACATCACTAGGTACTGCTTTAGATGTGAGTAGCTAGCTAGACACAAGGTCATGTAAGTTATTTCAATTAGGAGAAGAAACTGGTGAGGGAAGCACATATCTCTGATGTTAAGATGTTTATATACAAGGAAGCAGAAAATCTTGCCCCTTGTTAGAAGTGAAGTACTACACAGTTAGAATGAAGTGAGAACACACAGACAGGCAACGTTATGCATGCTAGGACAAAATGATTGTGCATTCTGGCTTATCTCACAGTAACTTTTTTCATGTACCTATGTCCTCACTGACACTTTAAAACCAGTGGTATCTTTTTGCAAGTTAAAGTCAGTTACTTGAATTATATGCTGTATTAATGAGATTAAAAAGCTCATTTAGATTTCAGTGCCATGATTATAAGAGTGCAGTAAAAAAACCCTTTCCCCTCCTTACTGTGTAACAACAGACTAATAGTTTGAAAATTAAAATTTTGAAGGTTTTCTTTCCTCCCTTAAAAACATAAAAAAGGAAGGACAAAACTGAATATTTAGTTCAAAGCCTTTATATTCTACTTTCCTGCCACTCCTCGGGTGTTCAGTGTTTCTTCCAAAAAAGCTGCAAAGAAATCACAAAAAGGTTTTTCTCATGAGCTGTTTTGAATATTGTTTTTCTTTCAGATCTTTCTATGAGCTTCACATTTCTAGTAATATTTATCAAGACACATTAAAAATTGCAGTTTTGAAATGAACAAGAATTTGTCTTTTGAATGTCCCACTTCAGAGAATGCTTGCCTGGGAAGCAGGCCTTCTCTGTCATGCATGATGCCATCAGCCATGATGCTGTGCTGACATGCTACACATTCCAGTTTGATCCCAGCATAGAAGACAAACTGGGAATCACACACCTCAATATGGATCTGTGAGCTTCCTAACTGACAGTAAGTAGGTGAGGCAAGGAAGAAATAAAAAAAAAAAAATCTGTCTCTTGTCAGCTTCTGTTGAAAAAATAAATAAAAATCTCATTTCCATAGCAGCATTTTAAAGTAAAATTTGACACCCCTACTCACACTAGCATTCCTCTTTACAGAAACGGAACTGTAGTATCGATCAGGAGCCTGGCACTAGTGAAAAAATTACACTTCACTTATCTGTATTGTGACTTCAGAGAAAACCTGACAATAGAAACCCCAACGACCTATTGGCAGCATGGAATTTCTGATGGTTTATTTAGTTTGACTGACTCTGGTACATTGCTGCTATGAATATAGTTGCTATGGAAGGAATGCTTTAGTGCTGTCTTTCTTCTAAAGGGGTCATGATTTTGCAACATCTCAAATAACACTGACGGCTTAATGTCTGCAAACAGTACAACATTTAACATTTGCTATGCACAGTGAGGACTGTAGTTCATAATTTATTATTCAGAAATTACTAAAAATATTTTTATGATAAAATGTGAGGATATGCATAAATATTTATGAAGATAAACAATACATAATAAATTTATTTTTACAATGTCAATAGGTAATAAGAAAGTAATCAAAGGCACTTTTAGAGCTTTAACAAATGAAGTGGAATTTCAGTACTTGAAAGTAGTATTTTGATTTAGGCCAACTCTATTGTTCTCCAAAGCAATGAAAATATTTTCACTTTCTGTCCACCAGAACATCATTAAATTGCACTGAGTTGTTTTCCTCTCTCAGACTCAAAACAAAAAAAGCTTCCAGAGCAGGAGCTTTCCATCTCACTTGTCATCGAGTTTCTTAATGCAGTATTTGGCTCTAACAAAGATCAAACATAAACAATGGTTTAAAAACTGAGACAGTTGTGGACTAAACGTTTATGAAAACATGATCCAGTGGGGACAACTAATGATAAGACTAGAAGTATTCTGTCCCCATTATGATCTTCTCTATGAACTATTTATATGTTTCAAACCCTTAATTAGCATCTTACTAGTTCTCAAATTACAGTCTCCAAGAAAGGACGGGTATGGGATGGATGTTCCCCAATGGTTCAGGGATACCTTAATCCTAAACAAAACTGTAGCATGATAGAGAGGCCAGAGGCAGTATAAGACACCACTGGAAAGAGGATTGATAGCTACGTTACACTTCATTTATGCTGGGTGGACATAGCTGTTTAGAATACAGTCTCCAAGCCAATGCTAGGAGGTTAGTTCGCACCCTTTCAAACAGCATTTCAATTTATGAAATTCTTTGCTATCTGAATGCAAAAAAGTGAGTATTGGTCCCCATTTTTTTGAATGAAATGGCATTGGCTCATTCAGGAGCTAGTATTATCTCTCTGGCAACAGGAAAAATTCAACTGAATTTAATATTTTATGATATCTCTTGTGCTTTATACCAGTTAGTCCTCAAAATTATAGCTGTTATTTTTGCCTGCACCCTTCTGTTGGTTACAAAAAGGAGTTTCAGAACACTTAGAGCCTGTCAAGAGACTTTTATGCTTCCTAAAAAATAAGTAAGACCAGATCTTTTAGAACTGCCAGTTTAATACCAAGGGGCACAATGTATTAACTCTTTGCAACCAATAAACTTGTAATTTTACAATTAGTATCTGAAAATGAGTCAAAAAGGTCACATTCCTCCTGTAGTAATTTCTCAGGCTGGAATATAAAGCATTATGCACAAGCAATTTGATCAGCATAGCCCTGGCAAGTGTTCCTGGTTCTCTTAAAATTCATCCTTTTCTGTCTTAATCTACAGTAAAAAGGGCAGTCTGTCCTGCTGGTGCACATACTTTCCATGATTTTTAAAAAGAACTTTTTCACAGCTGACTTGACGTTTGCATTCCGCATGCCAGCAATGTCTTCACTAAGCGTGTGAGTGGAGTAACAATATATATACGATGCAGTATGTCACTTAGTAATATATCATGGTGTAAAAGAAGATTAATGACATCATCCAGGTAAGGGACAGGATTTGCCTAATATGAGAAATGCAATCATTTAAAAACACAGAAAGAGGAAGAGTAATGGTGGAATGTGGGCAGGAGGCATGTAAAGGACAAGAAGACCATTACAGATGTCCCTATTTAGGAATATCTGGCACTGATTTGGACTTCTAACTGTAAAGGAAAAAAACAGTGGCAGAAAACTAGTGACTTGGCAGATGCATGCTGCAGACTATGACTGATGTCTTCCCATTCTTCATCAAACAAAATTCAGAGCAGTCTTGTGTTTTATTGATCATATCATAAACAAATTAGAAGTAATGATATAATAAGTGACAGTTTGCCCCTCCATAAGACTATGCTTAGAATTATCGGGGTTTTTTTATTACCATATAACCTAGGAGTGTTAGGCACAGAGCAGGATTTCATTGAGATAGGGGTTGCACAAACACAGAACAAAAAGCTGATCCCTGACTGAATGCCCTTCAGTCTAAGGACTAAACAAAAGGCAATGAAAGGGTACAGACTTAAGGAGACTTATGACATGACAATGTTCATCAGCATTATCACTACTATCAGTTGGTTTGGTGAGCCAAAGATCTACTTTTTGAAGGCTTCTTTGTAAAGGCAAGTTTTAAGGCAGATGTTTAAAGACAGGTTTGCAAGTGCGTATGGGATTTCCTTCCTATAGCAAGGGACAGGGTAACAGTATATTTGAAAATGCATCAAGTAGAGACTGGAAGCTGAGAGTATTGGGGAATTTTTCACAATATAGAACGAAACAGGCAAACATGATTAGAAAGCATCCAAGTGGCAAGTAGAGCAGTTTAAATTAGCAAAGGAACACAAAAGAAACAAAGAATGGTCTGGATACAATTGGGAGTACAGGTTAGATCAGCATCATTATTATTTCCATTGTTATTGTCTGTTTGTTATTAAAATAATTGTTTATTATTAAATAAATTGTGATTCACATTTCTCAACCACTGTCAAACTATAGTATAACCCCTACACTTAAATGAAATTTTTTTGCTGTACAATGCCACTGAATCCATCAGCATAAACCCAAAAATGAACTATACCTGGCCAAACACAGCAGACTGAGCTACCCAGAAACAAAGAAACAAAAATCATGAGTGCCACATAAGTTTAACAAAGAGAACACCATCACATCAACCCAGCCTGGAAGATACTTTCCAATGTAAATGTACACTTGCGAATAAAAACCCTCCAAAAACTCAGGTAAATATTCAGTTCCAGCTAAAAAGCTGCTGGTATTAAATATTTTATTAAAAAAGGGGGGCAGGGAGATAAACTAAACTAATAATAGAACTTGAAATAGATTTTCTAGCATCCTAAAAAGAGATCCATCCCCTTCACTTTGCTATCGTAGCCTGCTTCAAGATGGCCATTTGCTTATGGAATTCAGTTACTATTTATAACATGATACCAGCTGAAATGTAAAATCATGATCAAAGTACAATAAAGCCCATTGAAGACATAGTTTGTATACAGCTATGCATTCTTCAGCTGAAGAATCTTCTCTTTCTCTCTCTCATACACATACATTTTGCCTTCAACTGCATCTAAAATAAGTACATTTTCCGAGCTATTTGACTCACAACTTAGCCAGACTACACTAACTGATACCACTTATTTCCTTGGAAAGCATGTTTTCTGGGCACTGAAGAGCACAATTTTGCTGAGTGCAGGGCCCAGCATTGGTGGAAAAAAACATAAAAATTTGCCACTTATTAAACTAAATGTACTTGATGCTTTGTGCAGACAAAAATACTCTCCCCTTGACCCCCCAAGTCCATTAACTTTAGGAGAGCAGTTCTGCAGTTGCTGGTCTCCTATGGTGCCCTTTTCACAGCAACATGATAAGCTCTCAATATACAGTGAGTTGTTCTTTGTAGCATAATGTAGGATATATGGTAGCTTCTTACCTTCCTCCCCCTCTGGGATTCCCAGGATTTGTATACTGTGTGTTCTCCTTATCTGTTTTTCTAAGAGTTCCACCTAGAATTTAAGAATTTATGAATTTATTATCTTTCCCAAGCTTAGTCAACAGATAAGAATTGCACTTTAACTTCCCTTCACATTTTTTTTTTTTTTATTGTCAAGACAGTTCAAGTTACTTTTTGCTCCAGGCTGTCTGTTAATTTGTTCATTCTTCCAGTGTTGGCATGCTTTACTTATCCATGGGCATAAAGCATACAGTGTTCCTGGTAACAGGAAGCTTTTTAATTTAATCTGTAGAGAGTCTGAATTAAGACAGGCAACAGAGCCATGCCTTTACAAAAAACATAGCCACACTGCTTGCATGGCTCAACAACTCTAAAGACTTGCAATTTTTTTCCCCAGTCTGTTCTAGTATTAATGAAAACACCAATATAGATTTTGGGGTGTCCTGGGTTTGAGAGAGTAGTGGGGTTTTTTTTGGTAGCAGGGGACGGGTGTATAGGGGCAGATGCTCTTTTCATTCTTTCCTAATCAGGAGCAGAAAGTGGATCCTTGTAAAAGCTTTATAAAGAGGCACTGCTATGGTTTTCACTAGCAACAATCTGGGAATACCAGGTTCAATACTGAGGTGAAGCAGTCAGCTCACGTCATTTTTTTCCTGAATGATTCCTCTTTCGAGTTGAGATGCTCATCTTTGCAAACTTCTTCATTCATTCATTTACTTTATCCCTTTAAACTCTTCCCTTTCTTCTGCTGCATATTTATGTGAAAACTTGTCAGCTCTTTCAGGAAATACATACAAATTATCTGGATTGTGCCATTATATATCTTCCTATTTTTTTCATAAGTACACACACTAGAAGAATACAAGCATATAAGAGACTAGTTAGGCACTGTGTCATAGTGTCACATTCCCCTTTTTGGTCAAGATCCAGAATATATGATTGTATTCTGCTATTTGACATCAATTTGTCTGAAAGCACTTGCCTGCAGTTTCAACACTTCTCAAGTTAGGACATATCTAACCATAATTTAACCAGATCACTCAAGGAAAGCCACATTAAAATGCTCCTTAGATTAATCTGTACAGACTGTTTTCCATATGTTCCTTAAATATGACAGTAGGATTGAATTTAAAATGTCAACACATTTCACGTTAATGAAGTTTAAAAAAAGCTTATTCTAGTATATTTGGATTTGGCTGAACTGAAACTGATTGAGAAATCAGAAAAGCGTTGGTGAAAAAATGAGCCTCAGGATGGGTACTTCTTGGGAAAATCTGGCATCAGAGTGTTTGCAGCAGTGAAGGGCTCTCAGCAGTGAGGACAAATGAATGAAACTTTCCTCTGCCCCATCAGCAACACTTGCTTGTATTGGTCACTGCTCCTCTTCTCTCTTCTTCCTTTCCTCCCTTTTCCCTTGCCTAATTCCCAAAGGCAGGGCAGTTGTGGTACTTTTTGAGTTCCTGCAGAGAACTGCTGCTACAGAAGCCTTCACTGCACTGTGGAAGCCAGGACAGGCCTGGGTGTACTTCTGGTTCTTTGTTGATATCTTATTATTCTCACAAATACATTTTCCCAGTTTACTTGGAAATTTACATAACTGTGAAAAGCATGAATGTCTTGCATATATGAGTAGGCAATAGGATACCCTTGGGTAAATCTGGCAAAGAAATACATTAGTATTTGTAAAAAAAATTACAGTTGTGCGATACCTGATTATATGATAGAGTTGTTCCCTGCTAACGAGCAAGCAGCCACGGCCTAAAACAGCTATAAGAAGGAGATAAAGTACCAGAATCCCACATAAGAAGGCAGGCTGTGTTCCCTTTACACATCAAGACTGTCCTGATAAACATATGGCTTCATGTAGCAGAAAAACATACACTGGCTGACCCTTCGCTGGTGCCAGATGACTTAAAAGAGTATCTGCCCCACAGACAATTATTTTTTCAGATTGAGAGGCTTTAGAGTACAGTAATAATTAGTGCCCTCTACTGTCCAAAAGGTCCAGCCTATGACAACAGCTGGGCTTTCATAGCTTCATGTAGGCAAACAAGGAATTGGCTCAGAAGAGGAGGAAAGAGCCTTCTTTAGATTAACTGTTAGAGCAAGGAGGTCCCGGCCTTTCCCCCTGCAATCAGCTGGGACAGCCTCATGTCCAATCACAGACTATGGGTTGCTCACAACCACAGAAAAGATCATACAAATCTATCAGAAAAAGGGAAACAGGACAAGACACGAAACGCAGGTCCACCAGGCTGCACTATACCTGGCAATTTTGAGGAAATCAACATAGCTGTGCCCTTGTGAATCGTAGTGGAGTGCGGACACCTGCATCAGCTCAAAGTGACAGCAATCAAACAGTGAGAGTGGTAACTGTGAAATTACCTCTCTGATACTTTCCAATACTCCTTGTATGAGTAGATCTAGCTTTTAACATAGTTGTGATGCTACAGCCCCCACCTTGTCCTTTCGATGGCTCATCCCTAATGAGTTCTTATTATATCTCAGTGCACAGAAGTATCCTGCCCAGACATTGTACTGCTAAATTCTCTGGGCTTTCAGACAACCTGTGATGAAAGATAATTCAAGGAAGGAGAGTTATTTTAATGTTTGGAATCCCATATATTTAACAGCATTTCGCTACATGTTATCACTCATCTAACACTGAGTTCTCTCTGAACTCAACAAAAGAGGGAAATAGTCAGAAGAGAAAAAAGAAAGAAGCAGGGTTTCTCTTGCTCGTGTGTGTGGTAGCAGGAGGCTTCAGTCAGGCTGAAAAGACAATGGCCTAAAGGAGAAGATGTGTCTGACTAGCAAAGACTGTTGTATACACGACACAGGCTTTGTACCCTTATTTCAATTGACAAGTAGAGTGGACGCTCACAAAGACTAGCAGTTCAGGAGAGGCAAAAAAGAGTGCATATTAGAAGATCAAACATCTGACAGCCACTCATATTGCTGGGTCACACAGTCCAACACACGCAACCTAGTTGACGACTGGTGGCTACAGACATAGTTGGTTTCAGTCTCCTCAAAACACATTTCAGTAAATACAAACAAATGAAAGGGATATTTGATTCAAGTACCTAAGGTAACAAGCTCCTGCTCCACATGAAAGCAGAGCAGATTTGATATGCAGGGAATGAATCGTGACAGCTCTGACTCTCAGATGGTGCCCCTCTGAGTGACGTCACCTGCTTGGCCGGTCCCTGCTCTCCACAGTGTATATTAGTTTTCCTCCTTGTCTTAAGCTGTCACTTTAGGTTCATTTCACTGCAGTTGCCAAGCTATTGTAACAGGGAAAAAGGAAAGAGAAACTATCACAATGAAGTCAGCGTGACAGTCTAAGTCCAGTAATCAAAGTAAATTAAAGGAGGTTTTATTTTTAAATCACCTCCTCCACTTTCCTTTCAAGAAAGCATCAAAAAAGAAAAAAAAAAAGGCTTGTAACTTTCAAGCAGTTTGAAACAACCTGTCTTAAGATGCAAGACTTATCATTTTGAGCAATGTATTAATACTACTACCAAAAATGCACTTAGTCTAGCAAGGTCTACTCTTTTTTAATTTTTTTATGTAAGGGGGACAAATACCTCCAATGGCAGTGTGGAGACCTCTGCCAGCTGCAGTCCTGTTTGCTTGGAGCCTTATTCCATTAACTCAAGGGCCAGAGTTGATACTGTGTCTTCCCTAGGTCAAGATCCATCTATGGAGTCTGCTGAGCCCACTCACACAAAAACCCAGCCTGGCTTCCTAATTCCCAAGACCAAAGCTGAGCTGCCCTCAGCAGTAATTAGAGTAGTATCATCCGTAACAGTACAAATCACCCCAGCTAGTTCTGCAATGCAAGAAGTTACTCAGCTTTCAAAAAGTGACAGAGTACAGCAAAGCCACAGACTCTCACACAGTGTGGTACAGAGGCAGTAGTAAGAACGTGTGAATTGAGCCACACGTAAGGATTTCAAGGTACAGTTGCTTCATGGGTACCAACCAAACACTGTAAAGAAGCATGCACAAGGCAGAGAAGGCAGTCAAATATGTTTGAAAATGGTGACATTCAGCAGTTTATACAAAAGGAAGAGAAGTTTGGCATTAGCAACATACACGAATACTCACAAAGACACCAATCTTATGCAACAGCATCAGCACCAGTGCACAATCAAGCTAGGAGCATCTTAGTGTTCCTAATTGGTACATACACGTTTCTACTACTTGTGTTTTGTATTATCTTTAAGACTTGATACAATTAACTTTGTTTCAGTGAATTTCTTACAATCTACTGATATCTCAGCAATAAGCAGCTATTCAGTTGAAAGTCCTGAACTGTCTATTCCCAGCGTCCTGGTCTGCATGTACACCTCTGTATATCCACAATTTAGAGTGTACATTTCTGAGGAATAGGAACAGCTCTCCTTCTGAACCTGAGGCCTCGTGTAATCAAAACAGATAATAAGTATGCCTGGATTATTACTGTTTTATGCATGACATATGACAACATATCTGAAACAGAGTATAAAGCAAATAAACACATGCCTGTTGCATCAACAACTAGCAAGTTGGCCACTTTTGAAGGAAATGGGTGACAAACTGGAAAAAACATATCCTCCTATGAATATTAAATGTGGCTTTTTTCTGTTCAGTTTTCTATTGCTGCTTAACCTGAGTTAACTAAGTTCAATCAAAGGAAACTGCAAAGGGTTTGGTAAAGAACTGGGCAGGAAAGATGAAAGAACGGCCCAGATAAGGAACATCCCTCAAAACACTGACACAGGGTTTACAGCTAGAAAGAGGAACTCCTTGTGTCTAAGCCTGAGAAAAGGAAGATCAGAAAACACTGATCTGTTAAAAGATCCTGTCCTACAGACAGGAAAGGGTTTTGGGGTGAAGTAGAAAAAGCTGTCCAGAGTGAGAAAAAGCTGTCAGCCTGGAAAATTCAGCAGCAGTCAGTCAGAACAGCCTGTAAATCAAGGCAAGTTGTTCCTCCTGGCTCAGATATAAAGAACAAGGTGGTGCTGAATGAACCGTGGATAAACAGGGAAACTTTGGTATGTGGATGTGGGTGTAGACCCCCTGCTTTTTACTTTGGTATGCTGAAAAGTTGCTTGGGGGTCATTTTAATGAGAGCTACTGTTCAAGGCTTCAAAAGAGAAAGAAAGGCCCATGCCTGGACCTGCAAGAGTAGTCACTGGTTGGTACTCATGGGACTACAACACAGGGCCTGACCTGAGAGCTGGTGGATTAAGGGATTCCATTCCCAGAGAAGTAATGACCTGAGACTGACCAAGGGGGAGAGAGAAGAGAGACACACTGTATTTAGTAGGTCTCGAGACATGGCAGAAGCTGTTAAAGAATACAGAAAGGCATGGATTCGAAATAACATTCAAAACCATGTTTCTGGAAAAAGTGCTACTGTTCTCAGTTTCTTGTGAGGGAAAAAAAAAAAAAAAAGAAATATTTATTTAAAAGATATTTTGAGCACCAGAATGGATGTACTATCTGTATCTCATCCATTGATATTGTATTGACTTTTCCACTTATTTCCTCAGTTGTATATTCCCACTGACTTTGATTTGGGCAGAAGTCTTTACACAGTCACAAGTAATTACTATATTGGAGAGGATAAAATAACATGATAGGGAAATATGGAGAGTATAATTACAAGAATAAATCTAAAAGTCTCTTCTTCTATACTGCAGCTAGTAGGCTGATCAATTAGAAGCTGTGTCAGATTGCTTAGCATTGATTGCAAACAGCTTGCCAATTATACTGATATGAAATGCTAAAGCAAATGACATTCACCAGTGGTGCAATAGGCAAACTGGCCTTGTGGCAGCCATGTGAACATGGTCTTGCACTTACACAGAGTCAAAACCTGGTCAAACCTGAGGAAGCTCAATTCAGCAAAGCACATGCAAATTATCTGGTGTTTGTCTGATTTCATCTTTGTGCCTCCTTTTATTTATAGCATATGCACAGGTGCTTGTGGCAACATCCTCATTTAAGCAAATGTAAGCCCAATGTAAAAGGATCTTAAAATGAGTGTAAATGTGAAGAAGTCTGCTAATAGTGGATTGCATGATTAAGGGATGTTTATTGGGCCAGCAGCTGTATGCATGAGGATCTAGACACAGACAGATTCATTCTCACATTTTAAGAAAAATAGAAAGGAAAATTCATGACATGAATTAAGTAACCTATCATGCTGTACTAACAGATTTAGAGACTGTTTATGGTCACAAAGAATAGTTTACAGCTGAACCAAGGGTTTTATGGCAAATCAATACAAAATAGTTTTATAAGCTGGTTGAAAATCCTTCCAGTTTACAAATGAAAGTCAAACAAGTTATTTCACAAACACTCGATAACCAAAAAGTACTCACACCTGAATTTGATAATTTGATCAAGTCTGCACTCACAACACAGTGAACATCTTTGCTACCCTCTGTGATGAGCCCTTGAAACAGCTTGAGTTTTGAGGTCGACTTGCCTCAGTTCATTATTGAAGTCAGCACACCAAAAAGTACCAGGAGGGTGACAGGAGCACCGGGTGGGGCAGGTTCCCCAGCCTAGGACATGAGAAGGCCAGGAGTCAACCTTACTGGCTAAGACACTAAAAGCAACCTCCTCCCCATAGAGGGAGTATCCTCATGTGTATGCCATACTCTTGTCACACACAACCTCTCTCCAGGTTTGGGCTCAGGACAGGAGCTATTCAGCTGCAAACTCTACAGAGTCTCTTTTGGGCAGGAAAAATTTCCTTTTTGTCAGGCTCTGGGGACTGCCTGGAGGTTCGCTCCTTGCCTTTCTCAGCCGTCTCCCCTGTTGATCAAGTCCTGATTGTTGGGTTTCCCTCCCAGTTTATCCCCTCATTACAGAAGTCTCTTTCCCTAGGAAGAGCCAGCTGCCCTCCGGGGAGGTGCATCCTATCCCCCACCAGGAAATCCCCAGCTCCCTCAAGCAGCCAGGACAGGACAGAAGTGGTGGCCTCCTCTCTGCTGCACAGCCATCCTCTTCCAGAAGGATCAAAATGTAATAACATACAGCAGACAAAAAGGATGTCAACTGCTTCGTATTTCTAAAAAATGTCATCTTTAATGATTATAAGATTATTGCCCTGAAACCAAGAAAGGAGAAATCTAAGGCCAAATCAGAATCAGAAGCAATTACATTGAAATCAGTGGAGATACTCCTGACCAGAAGAGTAACCTGCTTTCCTGTCATAGGAGGAAGAGGGATTTCAGAAAAATTTAATTTAAAAAAAGGAGATTCTTGCATTGCTTTTTCTTTGCTTAACTCCAGTCTCCTGTAAAAAATAGTACCTTCTTCTCTATGCTAATTGCACTCTTATCTGCATGGTTACATATTCATTTTTTATTCTGTACCAAATTGAGTATATTAAGCTTTTAAATTACAATTAGACATTGTACCCGCTTCTAAGGCCGATACCCTGATCTTTTTATATTAGTGTACTTGTCCGGGTTTACTTGGAAAATGACCTGAACTGGCATATTTGGCATTTGAAAGATTAAAGAAGGTGATGTTTAGAATACTTTTTCTGAAACTTCACCGTTTGAAGTGTTTATTGCTACATATACTTAGGAAAAGTAAATCCCCTTGGAAGCAGAACATTTGTTGCATTATGAAAATCCATAGTTATGGGGATTGTATAAAACCCCATGGAAGGGAGATACTGTGGGTTAGAGCTCCCCTGTATGTCTAGCTCTCATAGAAGTATTATTCTAAAATGCTTTCTGTTATTTATTTTACACGCTAAGAGCCAAACACACTGATCCACTTGCAGAAGCAGGCACAAATCCACTGAAGTAAATGATTGTGGATCCACTTACAACTGTGAATTTGGCCCTTACACATACAGTTTTATTTCTCCTCTAAGCTAAAAATACCTCTGTATTTCAAGACTACCCTTTATTTAAGTTTACATCCCTGAGGACCAACGCACAGCAAAGCAGCGAACAGGCTGGAGGGGCTTTAGTGAACAGAGAACTCACAAAATGTGATCACAATGTGCTTTACAGCATGAGTAAATCCCAAGGGATCTCCCACATACAATTCCTAAACACTGAGAAGAGTTAAAGCTGTCTGTCCAATCTATGGAAATGTGAGTTTCAAGCACTGATAAATTGGGACTGCCAAGAATAAACTCACTTTAAAATGCCAGCGATCTTTTTAAGAGAAACAAAAAAATGATGAGAATATGTTTTTCTAAATTTCATACACAGAAATTACTATGTATCCATTCTTGCTCTCCAGGCACCCAAATTGCTTAGAATAAGTTGTCAAAGTAAATTGGTTATTCTTTCAACACTGGTAAATTATTCTTCTATTGCGGACTCCTAGCTTGATAATTTAGGATACAATAATTTTCATTCGCTTAGTCTTTGACAATTTTGGAACAAACTACTATGCTATTTCTTTTACAAACCTATTAGGTAATTATTATTGTAAGGAGAATTAATCTAGTTAGATTTAAGAGGAAAGAATTGATGGTCATAAGATGGAGGTCACGAGGAAAGGAACTATGAAGTAAGATTACTGGGATGTGAAAAATATCTAAGTCATAATACACATAGCCCATATACAAACTCAAATGTATGCTTAATTTTCTGCAAATCAGTAGCATTTTCTCTAAAACCAGGTCTCCTTTTACTGTCCTATCACAAGCTGCTTATTCTTCTTGGCTCAGGTGTTTCTGGATTGCCAAGGCTCTTAGTGGCCATCATCACAACGCAAGTCCCTGTGCACAGGATTCCCCTGTAGTCATGATGGTCCTCTGCTCAATAGCTCACCCACCAAATGCCCATGTCCTTCCAGTGGACCCTATTCACAATTTACTATAGTGATATATAATTCCCAAGTCTTTAGGAATTACCTTTTCAGTAAAGGAAATGTGGTCCTAAATATGCAGTAAAGACTGGACAGATCTCTGTTATTAACAGCTTTCCTGTGTCATTCTTACAGTTTTCTCTAGCCTGACCAATCTTTCCACTTTTCTGCAGAGGAAATCCCAGGTCTACTGAGCATCCCCTGTAGCATCTAGAAATAGTAGCAAAGAGAAAGCAGTTATCAAAACTGTAAAGCAGACTCAAGAACACAAGAGGGATAAAAGACGGTCCAAAATAATAAAAAAAAAAAAAGAAGGGATGCTGGGGAGGAAAAGATAGTTCAGTGTAAGGAAAAACTAACTTAGCAATATAAATAATAAAAAAGACCCTTTACATCCTTGAAGGAAATATAATTATTTTTAAAAACAGAAAAGCTCTTGACAGTGCACCTGCACTTGTGTGCAGGTGAGTCGTTCCTCTGAAACAGCTCAGCTTCAGGCCCTAAATAATTTGTTGGAAGCAAATCAATTTAGTGCTTGTGCAATGTGTAAGAGAGATCACCTCTCTGTATTGGGCAGGAATTTAAATTAAACAGAGTGACTTTGATAAAGATTATTTCATACCTCCAGAGTATCCTGAAAAGGATTTACTGTTTCATGTAGAAGTGCCACTATTAAGGAGAAGCTTGTGCCTCTCTGGGTTGGATTTCTACCACAACGCCCCACTCACAGTTCTGGTCAAAACAGATCTTCAGTTTGCTCCAGCACACCATGGCATCACAGCAAGTCTCCGAGAGGTAGTTGCCCAGCAGTATATATATCCTGGGTCCCAAGTATGTACTAACTGAGAATATTTCTTACACTGCAGCTGCACACAATCAGGTAGGAAATGTACTTGCACCTATTTTTGTGTCTGGGACTGATTTACAAGGCACACTGTCTTCTGCCAGCAACTTTGGCTGAAATTTTTATTAAAATGCACCAACATAATACTTGAAAGAATTTTAGTAAAGATTACCAAGTTAACTGCAAGAGTTCAGCAATTACAAAATAAATATTTTCTGAAATTACAAAAAAAAAAAACACAGAGGGAGGAGGTCTGATAACAGGAGGGGTGACTAGAAATGCTGAGGGTTTAAAAGAATGGTATGTCGCTGAGTATGGGAGAACCAAGTAAGTGCTTGACTACTCATGATCTTGCAAAAGAAGCAGAGATCGTGGCCTTGAAATACAAGCAAATTAATATTTTGGCAAAATAATTTTTGCTTTAAGACTAAAACATAATCTCTAAATGTATGCACAGGATAGCATACACATAGTATATACAGCCACACAGATCTTTTTGTGGCCTTTTTTAGGTTTCTGATAAGCAGGGGCAGATGTAAATCTCTTGCTGTATTCCTCTGAACAAGGCCATTGTAACATTTTTCTTAATAAAGGAACCAGAGCAGGTCTAACTGATGGTTAAAATAATAACTCCACATAACTTTTCTAAAATTAAGCACAAGCGCTGCAAGATTGAAAGTGAACGGAGTACAAGAAACATTGTTCTGCTGAAACCATTAACAAAACTTGCTTTGACTTTAGGAGAGCTGGAGCTTGCTGAAACGCTTACTTGAGAAGGTGATCTACAAATTATTTCATTCAGCCAAGAGAGAAATAACAGCATGGGCCTTGCCTTCTCTCCCCTCATCACCCCCCGGCTTTACTCAGGTGCCCAGGAGAAGGCAGCCCTCTGCGCTATGCCGCAGGATGGGGAGGCCTCGCACCTGTGCCACAGGCTCCCTCACGAGGAAACTGCCCTGGGACAGCAGGATGCCCATCTGGTGACTGAAAGGCAGTAACCCTGCATCCTTAGTGACATGAAGGGCAAAACTACAGAGGGTCATGTAACCTGTCTGGCCCCAGTGCTTGGGCTCCTCCGCCACAAGGTGACGGTGAGGCCCTGAAAGAGGCTTGGGCTGCCCTTCCCCCGGCGCAGGGTAGAAGGAGCAGGCTTGGCCTCCCCTGCAAACCGTGTGACAAACACAATTAAATGCCTTGTCATGTCCCTCTGCCTTGCAGGAAATAACGATACTGATTACAAAGAAACATTTCAGCATTCCCCTTTATTCCCTCTTTTGATCTTAGTAGGAATGACTCTGATAAAACTGATGCACGGTATCATTTTTGATAAAATACATTCTGCCTGTGGAATAATGCTGTCCTGGCTGAGGCTCACTCTTGAAAGCCCTTATCCTTTTGTATTTTCCAGCTTTTCTAAACTTTTTTTTTTTTTTTAATATTTGTCAGTTGAATTGTGTTAGAAGCTTATCCAGATGCCTCTATACTTGGAATAGAAAAAAAAAATATTACTTTGTTAAGATGTTAGGCAGCACTGAATGTAGTTATCATTATTGTGGCCTTTATATCTACATTACAATTTTGTCACATGCTCAATGTAATATCTAGAAATTCCCTTAAAATAAAAACTAGTGAGTGTGTTATGAAATTACAGCCAGGACAGATGGCCAAATCCTGTCATTGGAAATAAAAGTAATGTTATAAGTGTATAACTCCATTGGGGAAATTGAGTACCATAATAAAGTAGACTTCCACTTTCTGCAATGAAATTCAATGACTGTTGAGGAGTTTAGGGTTTAGAAAATTGAAAAATGAAACCTTTGGTTTTCCGCTGCTGTTTGATGATGTGTAGCAAGTCCCTTTATGGACTGAGGCTAACATCCAAATAGTAACAAGCTTGCAGTGAATAGAGCCCACAGAGGATCAGCTACTAAATCTTGCAATAAAAGCTGTGTGATTTACAGTAAATTCCAGAGGGCTGACAGCACCACAGCTGAGGGCATAAACACTTCTTTCATGGCTGAAGCTTCAGTCAGCTCTGTCTGCTGTGAAGTACAATCGAGCAGTGAGGCATGCTGCTTACCAGCAATGACTTTGATAAATAACTAGGAAGTCCCACTGTTGGCTTAAAACTAGAAGTTGTTCAGTTGCAATTCTGCATTTGTCCTGCTTTAATGGGTATGGAAGTGGCTTTAGCTGTAATCTGTCAGTGATTGATTAGGCCTTCCTGGATCCCTTCCCCGCTCCACTCCCAGCTCCCTGCTCTCCACGGTTAAAACAAAATTGGTACATATCTGACTGCCCTCTTATGAGGAAAGTAAACACTCTTAATTCTGCTCAAGTGAGTGTAAGTTAAATGCCTACAACTGATAAATTGTTGACAGACAACAAGTCTTAACAATGGGGTACCTAAGTATGCAGGTGCTTGTGTAATTTCTGCTTGCCATTTGGTTATGCTGGAGTTTAAAAGCCTAATCAGCGTAATTAATGTATTTTATGCATAGGTACAAGTGCCATGGCTGAAGCGGAGCCTCAGTTACCTAACCACAGAAGTAAGGAGTTCCTAGACCTAACATGGGATCATTCATTAACATGCTGTGTAAATTGGACATAATGTTAAACAAATACATGAATGCCACAAAGCTAGTCAGAAAAGGAACGTAGCACTACTAGAAGCTCCGAGAAAGGTTGAAATATTTGGTCATTTATTTTATATTCAGATGTGTCTGGGTAAAATACAATATATAAATGGGGAGTATTTTGCTTGTAGTAGAGGTTCAGATTAGTTCTTTTATTTTCAGTTGGAAAGAGCAAAGAATCCCCAAACCAAAATAATACTTCATCTAGAAAAAGCTATCGGTAATAGAAAGGTGGTATGAGAAAATCTCTTCTCCTGATATCAGTATAAAATATGTGAAAATACAAATTGTACTATAGACTTGCATAAAAAATTCTCTGGACAGTGGACATGATTCTCAGCGCATATAGATAAAACATTGTTGTGTGACTATGTAAACATAGAGCTGATGACTGTGAAAGCATAGACCTGACAAGAAGCAGAGTAGTTCTTGTATTCTATATGCTGTTTTCCTGTAGTTTTATAACTGAGTTACTGCAGCCAACCAGGGTATATAATGTGACACGGAGCTGATCTATGATACTTAAGAACTGCAAAGGTAAATATTGGGTGTGCATAGCCTTAAATTAGAGCAAACCTGATTCTACATTCTTGATTCTGCTTCAACCACCTCTACAATTACTGGGAACTAGGGAAAATGACTGTGTGGACTCACCCTTCCTCTGCAGCAGAATGTTTTGCTTTTAATAGAAATAAATTATTGAATCCATACTCTTGCATTACTTCAGATTTTCCTGCCATCAGAATTATTGAGAATTTTATTTATTTAGTTTTTTTTTAAAATCCATTTGGTTACTTGTATATGCCACTGTGTTTATCTTCCACAGGTCTGTGTGGGGAAGGGCCCTTTTTTTGACACAGAGGCATCAGTGCTCATGAAAAGTGAACAGAGACATTTTTTTGTTTTACAGTTTTCTCAACATGGAAAAGAGCAGTGACTGGGGAGAGGGTGATCTCATTCTGTAAGTTTTTGGGGGTATATACTTGTAATGTATACTGAGTATATTTCTCAAGTTTTTATTGACTGAACCACAAGCCTAGCAAATAAAGAAATGTCACAGAAAGAAAACATATTCTAGCAGCACAGTATGATTTGATTTTAACAAAGTAATTTTCAATCCTTCTTTAAAAAGTGATTAAGTATGATTTTTCATTTCTGAAACCGTCCACTTCTCATTGCCTGACCTACATGCATTGAATTGTTCCAAAAGCATTATAAGGGCAATTATTGTTGCCTTGAACTTCTCTTGCCATGTCAGAGTAACAAGAAATAAGACATGGGAGAAGGTAGTGTTTGATTAGCTTGAACATTTGTGAAAAACGATTTTTTTACTCCCCTAAGGATTTAGGAAGTAGCCTACCCATAAGTATACAATCAAGAAGAGATTTGCATACCTGAGAAACAGCAGTTCAAGCAGGAGAATGTGAGGTCAACCAGGAGTAACTAGTTAAGAAATTCAATTGGTGGCTATTTTCCCCATGCTTTTTTATACTTGTGATTTAATACCAGTTGATCTGAACTGCCATTAGTAGCTGCTGAGAGAATCAAAAGCTTAGGTCAAATTCACATATTAGACTGTGAAGCACAGTTATACTCCTGTAAGGTAAGTATTCTACATCTCCTTAAAAGGGACAGAGGTCTTTTTTCCCATTTAGAATGTCAGTCCCATAATAATTGCTTATTATATCTATCAAAGTTCTAGTAACTCTTATAGCATGTTTTTTAGCTATATCGCAAGTGCTTTAAAAGCTAATAAAGTTATAGCAAAGGTGTGAGGATTTTGAGTTGTAATGGATCCTTGTAAAATCATTTTAGGATTCTGTCCAGAGGAAGAGGCACTGCAGAGAGGATATGGATCTCTGACGTTCTACCCACTGATTCAGCAAGAACCCACTGGTTTGCAGAATCCAATTTTTCCATGGTTGCAGATTCTAGCTTGGACACAGAAAGCTTATTTACATGAAACTGCTCGCTTCTCACTTTATGTGCACTGTCACCTCTGTGTCTCTCATCCCAGTTCAACAAAGCCAATTTTACAAACTTGCTCTGCCAATAATCATGCATATTCAGTTGTTACTGATTAATGCTAAACCCTGATTTTTATTTTAAACCAGGCTGTATACACAATTTGTTCATGTCTTTTCTAGGAATGAAAGCTATACATGTGAAGCAGTTCCTACTGTTTAGTAACTGAGTTATATTTTAAATCCCATCATTCAGAAGAGTAAAGTATAATAGTTCAGCAAATACCATTTAACAGTGACACGTTTCATTTGGACAGCCACTTAATTGAGATATCTTCCAGGGAAACTGTTTAGTCTACCAACTGTAAATGGCAATGACTACTGCTTAATCAGAACCATTTTAGCATAAATTTCGCTTAATAGGGAAACATTTGCCTGGTGACAAATACTTAAACAGTGCTTAACCAAGTGTTAAATAGTTATAAAATTCTAGAATCTCTTTTTTAGTTTTAATAGTGAAGTGCCAGATAAAGATTAGAGGGAAAAAATACAAGTTGGAATGCTGCAAATATCCTAGCTTTTTCTTTGGTTTAATTTTTTGTTCTGGTTGAGCTGAGTATTTTGTCATTGCAAAGCTTTTTCAGCTATTTTTAAGACTTCATCTCTTAGCTGCAACAAATAATCAGGAAGACAGAACATCCACGTTATAATTTAATTAGCAGATTTCTGCTGTCGACCTAAATAATAATAATATGATAATATATATGTGCCCTGCCAAAAGGCATCTTGAGTCTCCACCACAACCACCCCCAGCAAAAGAACGCCACGTTCAGTCTTAACGCCAATAGCCAAAGATCACCTGCTCATCCCAGAAAGTGAACTGCACACATGAAAAACCACCCAGAACTTGCCTGAATATATTCAATAAACTTACTTAAAATAGATATGCCTGTAGTAAAAAAAAAAATGGTAAAGATGAAAACAACCATTTCAAGGTCCCATCAGAAAGACCCTACATATTTACTCAGGAAAATATAATGGGTAGAAGTGTTTCATACTAGCATACTCTTAACGAAGAGACCTTACTCCCACCAGCCAGTCTGTCATCTCTTAGACAGTACGTAAAGATGGCAAGAAGTGTCTTCTGCTATCATTTACTGTTTCAGGAGATATGTCATCAGGCAGTCCCTTAGGAGTATTGCTGCTATTAATAATTATAGCTTAAGGATCCAATCCTATAAAGGACTAAACACCTCAGCGAGAAGTCAAGAGGCACAAAGAACTATTGAAAGGCTGAGCACCGTTCTGGATCAGGCCCTTCAGTACTTGTAAGCACTTGAATCATTCTCATGGTACAATGAACAGTCATTGCAACACAGTAAATCATAGCACATGTAAAAGGTTTTCTTGAATAAAGGGTTGCACTAATAATATCCCATTTAATTAGCAAAAAATCATATTGAAACATGTCACAGAAAATGTGGCAGGGTAATCTCCACAATACACAGCAGCTGACGAGTTAACTGGGTATTATGAAGATGGGTGACTATAACCCAAATATAGAAGTATCCATTCCAATAGGCTGTGTGACAAGTAGTCTATTGTTTCATTAATTTCTACTTTTAAAAGTTAATTTCTTCACTTTTTTGTATTAGTCATGTATTATGAGAATTAACATAAAGGTGATGATAATGCATGATCTTTATATGCCATCTTATTAAAATGAAGCTATTTTTAATACTTTTAAGAGGCCTATCAGAAAACACAATTTATATCCTCAAAGTATATTTTGTCAGTTTCAAGTATAATTTTTGCATTCATATTCTTTTATGAATTTTAATGGAGACACTTAAATTGTAATTATTCCTCTCAGCTCAAATGCAGGTAACAAATGGAATTCAATCAGTGTTTGCGCATAATGACCATCATTAAGAGAGAAATAATAATGACATTCTCTCTGCATTAAACTTGCAGACTCTTTACACAATGATCTGAATCCCATTATTGATCTCCATGGAGATATGCAATTGTCACCTATTCTGCATAATATCTGAATGTTAAATACATTTGTTTGGAACAAATATTTTAATGAATACAGTCAGTTCCACTTAATTAACTATCTGATAACTGAATATTTTTGCTTAATAATTGAACATGGAACATCAAAATTGTCCTAGTTTTTAATCAAATGCACTTGAGATTAGACATAGACATTCATTTAAATGTTTGTAAAATGTACATATAGTTTAATATTTCCCTTATATTTCTTTAAAGAATACATATTAAGATACTCGCAAAGTATTTAGAAATCACTTTTCCCCTTTGTTTTTAATAAACTTTGTGAAAGCTTCAAACTGAAAACATTTTCCTTCTGAAACTATCTCTTTCCTTTTGTGGAAAGATAACATACAAATGGGTTTGCTACCAAAACATTGCTCATGAAGGTCTGAATACTGGCAATGAGCTTCTCTGATGTCTTGTGAGAAACAAGCACTGAAATATTTGTTTCAAGAACCAGATGGCTACAGTTATCTAGATTTTGTATACTTGAATACGAAATGAAAAGCTAAGAAAGTGTTTCTTACATCTTTCAGACCTACCAGAATTGAAAAAAACAACCACAGCCATTTTTGCTCAGGTCAGCATTCTGAAATAAAAAAAATAAAAAACAAAAGCAAAAACAAAAAAACAAAGCAAACAAACTAGAAAACACCCTTAAATGTAAAACAAAGGACTGAAGTTCTCATGCAACTGTTATTTTACATTAATAAAAGGTCTTACTGATTCTAAATTTAAAAGTTGGGCTTTTTTGCTGTAATAAAGATTGTGGAATCCAACCCTGTCTGAATAAATAAGGCACCTGAAACTAAAGACAGTAATCCCAGTTGGTATTTGGAGAAGCTACTTCTGGAGGCAGCCATCTTGTTAAAAAGAGCACTTTTGGTGGCACTGGTGATGGGAGAGGCTAGTAAAAGATGCCTTAGAGGAAGGTATGAGAAATCCCAGAGTGGATAATTAAAAAATAACTTGGCCACAGGGGAAGTTTTTTCCCATTCTCAGTAGTTGGTTAATGCTGTGAAACATGTGGAGCTGTATACTTTATTTAAAGAAACACTGAAACTGTAGATTTTTTCATTATCCATGTAAATGCCTATTTCTTTCTTAGGATCCTGCTGAGCTCTTGGCCTCAATGATGTCTTATGGCAATGCATTCCGCTGTATCTCTACATTTTGTAAAAATGCTCATTTACTAGGAGAAAGGACAAAGAGATAGACTGATTTACATTCTCTATATCATTCATTATTTCATTTATCATAATCTTCTGTATGTGTCTCCTCTTCGGAGATCAGGGTTTCAGAATCCACAGTCTTTCCATGTTGCTATTTCTGTTTTGAGGCCACTTAGAGGAATTTGAAAAACGATTTTCAAATCCATGTCCCAACTAAACTCTGTGTGCATGATATTCCATGGATGGATGCAGAAGGTGGTTACTGTGCTACCTCTTGATCGATCAGATTAGATAAGTGGCCACTGTGTAACTCAGTTATTGCTCAGCCCCAAACTTGATTGGAAAAATATCATAACTTTTTCTTTTCAACCTACTAACCCAAATCAGCTCATGCTGAAATCAGCAGTAAGATTTTTCCCTAATATCAGGCAGAGTGGAGCTGGACTAATACCGAGCACTTTTAAAATACTCAGATGCATTGCATTCACTGTAGCCATGATACAAGACAGGAGGAACAAACAAGAGAGCTAGAAGATCTTAATTAAAGACAGTTTTCTAGCCCAGCAGGATTCCTGCTTAGCGATGAGGATCTCTAGAAATGGACATCCAGAAACCCCAGCAGGCTGACTTTCTGCAAGACCAGTATAACTACTTGCAACATAGATTAAACTAAGGAACATGCTATCTTTTTATTTAAAGCTCAAATCGGATTCCTATCAAAATCTGTCAATAAACTTGCAGCAGTTTCATGCAGTTAGAATAAGCACTAAAACAAAAGTGTTTCTAGTTCATGTTTAAGTCACCCACCCACTCAGCATGACTTTTAAAGACTAAATGAAATTCACCTATCAGTTTCTCTTCACATATCCCACAAAGAAATAGTAGACATACAGCAAAATTAGCAAAGAGAAAAGCAAAACCCTTAAAAATAGAATAATTTTGACTGGGAAAGAAATTTTAAAAAATAAAGCAAATTTTAAAGGTAATGAGAGAACCAGAGTGTGCTTGTGTGTTTTATGCTTCCTCCCTCTTTCAAAATGAACAATCAATTAAAGTGAGAGAAATATTTGAGCAAGCATTATATACAGGATACTGGAAGATCAGACATAGAATAAAAGATTGTGAGACACTAAGAGAGGTACAGGGGAAAAATATTGAAGCAGGCAAAGTTAAAAAGTCAATTTGAAAATCACCACCAGAAAAAAAAAAAAAAAGACATTTAGCAGAATATTCTAGCTTAATCCTATGCAGAATAGTATTTGATCCATGTTACTGAAAACATTGCTTGAGTAGCTGCACAATATACCAATGTACTTGCTAAGGACTATTTAATCATGATCTGTGTAGACCATCATCTCCAGCCTGGGTGGTACTGGCAGTATTTGTATATCTCTATATTTGATCATTCCCTTTATATTATACAGAATGCATGACATCCCATGGATGGATGCAGAATGTGTTTACTATGCCACAACTTGATCATTATCTTGGGTGAATGGCCAGAGTGTGTCCCAGTATTTGCTCATTTATCATGGGGGCTGGATACCAGTAATTGATCACTCTTCCAATACTGTACAAGAGCTCTTAGGGTGTGTGGAGGGGGAATACATTCTGTATGTAGATTCTACATTTATTTTGTTTTGGACAGTGAAGTATACAGAGAGTGAATTATAAAATGTTTGTGTCCTCATTTTTGTTTGTTGGGGGAAGGAACTGTTGTTTTAAGAGACAAAAATAAAACAAAGCATCCCAAAAGACTAAGATATGACATAGCAAAAGAGTAAATGCTTTGGAGAAAGAATTATACTATTGCTCAAGGAATACCAGTAATGTAGAAAGAGGTACATAATATTGATACACAAGTTTTTTTAAAAATGCATAAATAAAAAGGAAAAGAGTGTTACTGATATGGCTAGAAGCATACAGACAAAATGCATAGAACAAAACAAAAAGATTAGGGTGGATGCCAAAGTGGTTGGGTAGTATCATCTTCACTACACATTTTACATCAGAGGCAAACAGCATATCTATTAGATATGACACTTAAACAGCATATTCCAGTTCCTAAACTCTGCTCAACATCTCTGACTTTTTCTAGGTAAGCCATGGGGTGAATAGTAGTCCCACTGTTGGTGACTGTTCCAAACAAAAATATATTTACTAAATTGAATTTTGAATCGAATGAGAAAAAGAGATTGCCATAGGCAATAAGGAGGATAGGTGTAATCCTAGCAGTTTAGATTGTGTTGTAACAGACAAGAGGTAAACTGTAGGATTTTCAATTTACATAGTTAAAAAAAAAAAAAAAGTGAAACACACGGTACAAGACTTATTATTAGTCAGAGATAATGCTATTATATCTTGCCACTCATTTCCACTACATCAGGTCCTACCATTTATTTAGAAAGGGAAAGAAACAAGCCAAGAAACTTTATTTACTTTACTTATTCAGTATGTTGTTCTATAGGTGATTTATCCCCATTACTGACTTGGCTATTTTTCAGTCCATGCATTTATTTGTTTTCAGTGTGCAGTGCCAAGATTGGTTAGGATGCCATCTTTACAGCATTATTTTTTAATGGGTAGCAATCCCAGTATCAGTAATACTGCAGTATATTTATAGACAGAGCAAAACAAAAGTTAAAGTGTATAGTGGCATTCTGCTTGCACTATTACACCAAATCAAGAGAGCAAGCAATGACTAAGAACTTATCAACACTTCACTGGCTCTTCATTTTTCATAGCTACTATAACAGAACATAAGAACATAACAAACAAGTCACTTCTTGCCAGGTTATTTTTTTCTAAGGACAGAACTTCTTCATTAGACCTGTAAATATATTGGCCCAAGAAAAGGCCTTACAATAGCATCATATTGCATTGTCTAGGGAAAGTATTGCTGAAAACAGCTAAATAGTGAAGTCATTCCACAGTCATCACTTTTCAAGGCCACATGTTTGTACAGCTGAAATACAGCTGGTAAGGACATGTTCTTTTGGACTAACCAAGCAGCTTACAGAAAACACAAATAGTTTTTTTAAAAAAAGAAGAGAAGCATGTCTAGATTCTGTACTGAAGCTTGAAAACAGAAGACAAATGGTATTTTTTAGGAAGGTGGAAGGAACCTAAAAACTATGACCATGGTTAAATGATGCACTAAAACTGGTATTATGAACCCCACATGTGGATTGTAAACACTCTATGAACACACTGTAAACATAGGACTAGGAAGTACAGCTCCCTTTTAGACAGAAGAAAAGCATTAAAAAAGTGTGAATTTTCTACCATATTCTAAGTAATTAACAGAAAGAACCCCATATCAAATTCATATAGATGAGTTTTGAAGCAGGAAATAGATTGTGGAACCATAGACGTAAAAGAAACGCCATATGTAAGGAATGAACTTGGAAAGAGACTGGCTTGGGAAAATCAATGCAGAAAGCTTTTGCATGAACAAATGCTCAAAATCAGCAATGTACTGTTCCACAGTCAATGGTGTTTGCCCGTTGCTCCTCTTCAAGTGATTAAAATGTTACTGACTGAACTCAGACACTTGTGACTATGCAGCCAGCAAACTGTGAAAGCATCTAGAGGAAGAATATAAGCAAGGAGGGTGTTGTTAGTTTTCTTAGAAACCACAGTAAAGTTAGGTTTACATTGTCGTTTGCATAGCCACAAGTAGAACTGTTATTCCTAATTTTCAACACCTTTCTAACACTTAATTCAAAATTTCACCAAGGCCTTCAGCTGTTTATTGCTTGAGTATGCATTTGATAGCTTTTGTAGTGACAGAAGAGTATTGGTGAGTTTGAAAACTAAGTGTCAAAGGAAAAGTGAAGCATTGTTTATAAATTGGAAGCTGAAAAAATCCAGAACAAAAGCATCCTGCAATTTTCCACTTGCTTATTGATGTTACAGAAATGTAATTTTCACAAAGGCCCCTGTGATGAAATAAAGCTGAGGGTACTTAGTTAAAGGCTTGGAATAACCAGACTTGGACCAAGGTTTGGACACTCATGACTTCAAATGCAAGGCAAGAGCTTAAAACTCAGTTCTGATCTGTACGTAACCTACAGTGTAGCACACAAAAGCTCAGGGTGAAAACTGTTATCCCACAGTCTATATGAGAAGGGGCCAGGTATGGTAGATGTGTTTAAAAAAGGTCAAAAAGAAAATGAGGAAGAAGTAGCTAAAAGAAAGATAAATTAAGAGTGGCTAATTCAGTTCTACAATATAGAGCAAATGTTTAACTACAGTGAAATAGATATGCCCAGGTCAGTTATGAAGGAAAAGCTTCCTGCAATGAAGCAAGTGCAGGTTCCTTTTCTGCAATATTAACTTAAAGTTCTTGCTAAATTCTCATTTACAAGGGAGCAGAAACACAAGCTGAATAGCTACTGTGTCTCAAACAATAGCAGCAACACTTCAAGATGAAGTGAGGTAACTTACTGGGGGTGGGCATGTTCTGAAAAAGAGAATTAAATTTTCTGGAAAATAGCTTCAAAATGCAACAATTCCTCAGCAAAGTGATATTCTACTTCCAAAAAGCTAAACTCATCAGAAAAGCTATTCCATAGGAATTATTCACTCAGCTATAATTAATAAAACAAAAAATCCTGCCTTACCGTCAGGCCCTTTTGAAGCACATTATGATTTCCTGGTTTGTGTTGATGGTGGAGACAGGGCTCCCTTCTAATCATTCTAGCTCTCCAAACCAAGGCTTCTAATTAAAGTGGTGAGAGGGAAGGCAAAGGCAAAAAAGAAGGGAATAAAAGGGGATCAACTATAAGGACAGGAGCTGGGAACCTTGTGAAGAATAACCCAGAAAGCACTATGTGGTGGTAAGTTTGTGAACTTCCTGCATCTTCATTCTTGAAGTATTCAGAAACAGCAAAGTTCAAGGCAGATAAAGAGGAGAGAACCTAAATATCAAAGACAGACATTGCCATTGCCTTCAGACCCAGGCCTCAGAATGAGTATTAGCAGTGCCAAAATGCTTGAGCTCTGCTGTGAGATGGTGCTATATTATAGTATTTCTGCTGCTTTTTCCTCTGCTGATTATTTTTTCCCGAAACTGAAAGTCTAATAAAAATAATGACTTGGGAGCCTATTTTCACACCCTCTGCAGACTACTGAGCCCTTCTTACAATGGATAAACAGCTGTTGAATCCTCTGGGGACAACTGGCAATGTTTTCTCTTTAGGTGCTGAAACCCCATGAGATATGACTGCAGAAATACTTCTGTTTTAGACAGGAGTGCACTTTTGAAGCACAGCAGTTGATCATCCTCACTGACCACATTTTGCATTGTAAAGTACACTAACCAAATTCTGTTTGACTGACACCAAGCCTGCGCTACAGGTCCTCAAGCATTGTGTTCCACCTACTAATGGGTGTTCAGTCCTTGTGACTAGACAAGGGCAAGCACAAAGCAAACACCCTGAAATGTATAGGATGGACACTGAGTCCTCAATCCCATGTTTTGCCTTGTAAATCCATCCCTATTGGATTGCTTTACTTGCTTACATAGATGGAACTGAAGTCTTTTCTGTACTACCCATGCTTGGATTAACCATGCTACTCTATTGTAACTCTTCACTGTATAGAAATTAAAAATGGATGTCTCTTACATGTTACTTCCTTATTTGTGGTACAGTAATTATGCAGGTTTTGTAAAGCCACATCCAGTCTGTTTCTTCCAATTTCATTCCAAATGCTGAATGCATTACAGACTCCCAGAGCTGCCATAGAGAGGAAAAATAAACCCGAACTTCTGTGGCTTCTCCATTCATCCATTAAACCAGCAAAAAGCAGTGAACTTCCTCCATTGTTCATTGACATTTCCTGTGAGGTTTTACTTCGAAAATGTATTCGGTCTTTCTATTGTATGTTCACTCAGCCCATTCACTGTAGTACACCACATTTGTGACATGCAGCAACATAACTAACACTCTTACCTTTAGAGGGAGCTATACATAAAGTCTATGCATTGTATCTATCTATAAAGAAGATAAATTATTCCAAATGAAGGAATGAAGCATTTAAGAATTACAAAGAATAATTACAATTATTATAAATAATAGTGTTCAAACTTTCAGAAACAAATGGACTCTATATCAAACATACTGGAAAAAATAATTGCAAAACTTTTAAAGTCTGCTTAGATTTTGACATAAAAAAATTGTCTTGCTTCGCTATGATTTAAGCTGTTTATCAACAATGTGAGTTGATAAATTGAGTTAGAACTAGTAAGTTTAAGCAAACTAGTTAAAATGGTAAGCTTTAACCCTGGAAGGGATGACAGTAACTGGAAGTCCATTCTAATAGTTTAAAGGACAGATGGGCATTCTTCAGCTCTATGCTTCTGTCCTACAGAAGTCCCTGACACACACTTTTCTGGTTAGATTTCTTCATGTGGGTGTAGATGAAGTGGTAGAAGACAGAGAACCACCAGCAATTGACTAACACACATGAAAATCCAAAAGGAGATAGTATTGAAAGACAGCATCAATTTATACAACTTTCTATTTGTACTGCTAAACCCCAAGGGGAGGTATTTCCTTCGGAATTGTTTTTCCATACCTTCACCCCCCACAATACTTATACTGAGGGATAAACTAAATCACTTTATCTACCATTTAGCTTAGTCTACGTTATAGATACACACATTCATCTCAGAAATGCTTCAATGCAAAATTTTATATCCTAGTTTACCTTATGATAATTTCTCCATATATTTAAGTGTAGATATACTGAAAATGAGACTTAGATGTTTCTTCTATTTGTCTAGTGTTTCCAAACCTGACCAAAGACAATCCTGGAGAAAGAAGAGCTATTGAGGTCAACAGGTCCTGCATTAGCCAATCAATAGCCTGAAAAATGGAAGTTACAAATTTGAATAAGAAGATTGTCTCTCAAGTTACTTTTTCTGAATTAATCAAATAACCAAGTTCTCAAAATACATCTCAAACCTGCAGTATAACATCCAGAAGTGAGTTTTCAAACTATTCATGGGTGAGTGCAAGCTCCCACAGCATTTTTCCAGCCTAGATGGATCTAACATTTGGTGATCATGAAGTTAAGCTATCTTGTTCAGTTACTGTAGTCTTATATTCTTTAAAATGTATATTGAATACTTGATACAATAGGTCTTTACAACCACATTTCAAAAGATGAGTCTGTTTAACATTTATGCAGTTTTGTAAATACTGGCATTCTTTTTTGAATCTAAGTTCCAGTGCCAATAAATTCTATCTTGATTCATTTGGAATTTTATTCCATGAGGCACTGGAATGCGTTTATGACTCTCAAACATGAACAAATAAAAGCTCAGTTGACCATTTTTGCATGAAATGATAGGTTGCTATAGCTGTGATCTCTGGACAAAAGCAGCTCATATTTTCAAGTAAAGGTAGCAACCTTCATTAGACCAGCGGTCCCAGCTTCAAGAAAGCCCTCTACCTATGCTGAGAATAAACAATAAATTTAAAGTAGGACTCAACCGCAGTCCTCATGACAGCAGATTCTCATGGCATCTAGTGAGAGCTCTGCTGGAATAAAGTCTGAGGGACCTCTGTGGTCTGCAGAACACAGCAACTGATCTTATATAGAGTTCAAAGCTGGATACCTTTGAAGGGCATTTGAAGATTTCAACTTTGCCAGCTACACTGGCCATTTGTCATGTATCTGCAATACATATTTTTGGCACAAACATACAGCTTGTGAAATAATTTCAAAGATGACTCTTTTAGTGCAAGATAGGTATGTGTGACCCAGTGTTAATTATCCATGTCAGGTATATTTTTGGTTCACAATGGCGATCATGTCATTGACATCATAATAGGAGACAGCCAACAATTCTTTGATTCCAGTTATTTATTTATTTATGATCGTTTGCATCTAGATGACACCAGTGATAGAGAAATGACCCAGTATCCCCTGGTTCATGAATCCATGAGTCATGTAAAGTTGCAGAAGAAATGAAGATATATAGTCCTATTTGTAAAACCATTTAACTCATGGTTTGTATTACCCATGTCTTAACAGTCACATTAAGATGACCATTTCTTTACCCCAGTAGAGCACACAAAGGCTGTACAGCAGATATGCCAATGAATCACAGAAGATGCTGGACACATGCAGTTTGCATATTTTAGTTGACATATAAGCAGTAGTTTAAAATACCTTCTGTGGCATGACATGTCTGTGGATTAAATGTTTTTTTTGGCATAGTTTAGACCTCGTTTATGGCCTACCTATGTCTTCTTCAAGCTATATAAACTTATAGCTCAAACAGTGTAACTGGAGCCTTTCCCCCAATATGTACCTCCTTTGGCATGTTCCCTGCCACTGATACTTAAGATTATTTCACAGTTGTCTATCATTAAGTAGTAAATTCAATGCTCGGGGAATTTTAGGGACTTTTAACAGCTCTTTAGTTGTCAGAGAGGGGCAGAAGCAAAGGTAGGTATGGAAGTGCTATAAGAATGTGGGATGTTTCAGAAAAATAAATTATATAAATATTCTAATGAAATAATTTCAATGTGCACCTTGGATTTCCTCTTTCTGTCTTCAGAACATGGATACTTGTGCCTCAGAGAAGAGAAGTAGCTCCACAGCTACTGAAAAAATATGAAATGACAGGATCAGAATAAGCAATTGCTTTTTTGGTGTATAAATAGTCATTTTTAAAATGAAACATTTAAACCAATCTTTTTCACTGTTCACATGGCTTTAAAAAATGATATGTACATTTTAATATACAAATAACACATTCAGACAATCATGCCCCACACTGAAGGATTTCATCTTTTTCTATAAGGTATACCACAGAGGCTTATTAAAAGCTCTTGGAAATATATTTCTTTTTGAAACCAAAAAGTTTTCTTATTGAGCTAATTAAAATACAGAGGATCAAACAAACCCAAAGGTCCAAAATTACAGAATCTGATAATAAAATTTTAATCTATTACACTTAAATAATGTTTAGAGACAGATTTTCAAATAATGCACATGTTTTTACTCCAAATAAAGCCAAACAGAAATCTGATTTTAGTAGTTCTATGTGAAAAAAAAAAGCAAAAAAACAACAAAACAAACTATGATACTTCCACAATGAGAAAATTAAAAGCACAAAGAGCTTTACTAAGATAATGTTGCAGCCTTGTAAACCTACTGTAAGTGACAGATCAACATTTTCAAGCAGGGACAAAGTGAATCCATTAGATGAAATACTGCCACCATTACCTATTTTTAGCAGTAATAATAAATACAGTCATTATGATGATGAATAACTAATGAAATTGCAGGCCCAGGAAACAGCATTTGCAAAGCTTTCAAGAAATTAGAGTCAGATCCTGGAACTGTAGGTATTACCAGCCCATGTCATATTTACCTACTGTCTTCAGTAGCACTTTTCAAATACTGCATATCCTAAAGCTCAATGTAAAAGAAAGTTAAAAATATAGAAGACAAAAAACCATTACAGTAGACATCACACTCAGTTATAATCCAGCATTTAGAACAATTTGTGCTAAGAAGTATTGCCACAGACCCTACTGTTTTACTATTACACAGAACTAAAATATGTTCCATAATTAAAAACACTTCAAATAATGCTTTAATAGAAGGGAGCCTTGCACCATCCACTCTCCCCAGGACTTGCTAAATTCTGTTTGTATTTCTAATCAGGCATTAGGTAGATACAATAAATTTGATAAATGGGACATACTTTGCACTGATTAAATGATCAACAAAATGGCGTTACTATGCTTTCATCTACTATGTCAGCACAGTGACTAAAAGCATTTAAAATATTATCTTATCTCTACCTCAAACAATATTTTAACCATTTCCAAATTTTGAGGAATTTTTCAAAAGTCAGTATCCAGAAATGGACTATTCTGGAAACATAGTGCAAATCTGGGAACTTTTTGAAATATAACCTTCCACCTGTTTTGTGGTTTTTAGTTTTCTATTTTTCTTCAAATAACAAACATGCCTGAATATCTGGAAGGTACCAGAATGTTAGCCTCAAAAATAGATGCCTGATTTTTAAGAACAGATGATGCACAATATCAAGAAACATCATGTAAATGATCAAAGTCTTAGGAACATGTTAAACTTTAACTTAGGATTTTATAAATTACCTATTTTCTATAGATCTGCTTCCAAACCTTTATGCAGCAGGAGGGATTTAATTCTCTAATCGGGTTTAAAGTTAGTTCCCAGTTCTAGAACCATTCAGTTTCTTCTGACTTTGTTTGAGCAGCAAGCTTTAACTATATTTACCAGTTGTCTCACCTTATGAGCGCATACAATAACAGTTTAACATTCATTGGAAAATGGAATGGTAAAGATGGTCTGATTATTCTCCTGAACATATAAGGGGGTTGTTTTCATTTAAATGTTTCTGAAAAATATGTATCTTTTAAGTTGGATAACATTACAGGAATGTAATTTTCTGTCTATATTTCAGGTAAATAGAATTAATTTTGAGAAACAAATCAAAATAATATTTAGAATTTTTAAATATACTATTTTTAAAAAAATCATTATTTATGGGTTAATATATGATGGCTCTATTAATTTTTGCTTACAGCAACTATCTAGCCCTTAAATGAAAATGTTATAAGTAGCATGTATTTCAGTATGGTAACATGAAATACGAATGAATGTTGTCTCTGGGCTAATATACTATATACATTTAGCAAGTTTCAGTGATGTTACTGCCTTTTTCTAAACATTAATATTAGTCTTCACCTGAATTCTGGAGCATCTCTCCAAACTTAATTTAAACAATCCTATAGCATATATCCCTTCAAGCCTGAATCACGTAAACAGTAATATTTCCAAGTTTATTTGCCTTTTGCACTCAGGCAGTGCTCAGATAGGTGGGAAGGTCTGGCCATCTCCCAAGACGTGACATTTTCTTTAGTCAGTTAAATGGGATACAGATGCCTTCATCTCAGTCTAAAATCAAGGTCAAGCAGATTAAGAGAGTAATATGATACCCTTTTGCTAGGAAGGTCTGTATATTCTGGCTCAGACAGAATATTTAAGACATTTTGTGCTACACAGCTAGTAGAAAGGCACTCAGAAAAGTGTTACAGGCAATGGTGGGAAGATCTCTTGACTATGGAAGACCTTCTAAGGATGGATGGACTGTCCATAGGAGATCAAGGAGAAAAATAACATCATTATGGCTGTCCTAATTTTAATGAGACAATTTTTTAACTTCTTGGACCTTTGAAGAGCTTTAAATGGAGACTTGAGAACAGCCAGCCTCAGAATAAACTGGTTTACTAGTCTGCTTGCCCTGTGCTGCATTACACAGTCCCCACATCTAGCACAAGATCTAATTCCACATACTGGAAAATCACATAGAGCTTGATGGTATGTATGTCCCACAAGCAATAAAATGTTAATAGTGCAATCATAGAAAAATGGATGTGTTTTAGCATATTTTGCTTTTAATATCTTCATAACTGTGAAAACAGCCCAGGAATTTTTATCAGAATACCAGAAAAATAACAATGCATTTTTCTCAACATGTAGTTAGATAAGACAAATACATCTAGACACTGAATTCAGTCTTGTCTGTGCATAACGAAGCATTATGTATTCTGAGGGAACATTGAATGAAACAATCCCAAATTGCTAAATAACTTCCAAAGAAATAGTTGTTTTGTTCCATCAAAGTGTGAATGGAGATAGCTTGAAGAATGTCACAAAGACAGAAACAAGGGCTAATATAAATCACAATGAAAATGGATTGAGAGAGAAAATATTTAAAAGGACAGAATGGAGCGTTCCTATTTGAGTGATTAGTTAGGATTTGGAATCTTTTCCATTATTTCTGTAATAGTTTTCTTATTGTTGAATGATAACCATCTGGGACAGGTTGAGATTATTATTCCCCTTTTTAGTCGCTACCTCATCTGCACTGAATGAAAATCTTGAGATGAAAATGCCACAGTATCCATAGGGTTAAAATAAATTATTTATATTCCCCTTTTTTCTTCTCATGGATTATGTCTTCCCCGAGGTGAAGTTTCTCAGAAAGATTCTAATTTGGACCTACATAAGCTTTGTCCCAAGCATGCACAATCTTTTATATCCTAAACTCATATTGTATCAGGTAGAATGAAATCAATTGGATGTGTAAATTCCTTAAATAATAGCAAATGGAGCAAATTGAATTTCAAAGGGAAAAAAATGGTGAACCTGAAAAGCAGTGGTACGAAGGTCATCAGCAGAATTAACAAAAAAGTCTGGCAAAGTTACAGTTAGGCAGTCAGTAATACTCTATTGATCAGACTTTCTCAATCAATGATGCTGTGCCTAGATTATTGATGCAAAGGTATTAAGCAAAATTTTATTTCAGCTAACTTGTTGGCTCAGATGTCAACTGAAAGTCATTTCCCCAGTCAATCAAAGGTACAATAAATCTGAGCAGAGTTAGTTCTTCAACACCTTTGTAAATATCCTACTTTTCAATTACATAATGAGCTTTGAAACGGTAACATTTAAAAGTATCTTAACTAGAAAGAGCAAAGATACAGCATTTCCATAAAAGCACAGAGGACCAAAGCACAGAATAGGTAGGGAAAAGAAAGAAAGAGATTCTTCGTATGACAAGGGAAATTGTCAGGTTACATCAGAAAACATCAAAATCTAAATCTGTATCTAAATAGCTGGCTTATTAAAAAAAATAAAAAAAGGTTTCCTCTTAGTCTTCACTTGTTCATATCAGAATGTCCTCCACTCATACAATGATCTCTGCCAAAGAAAGACCAAGAGCAGAGCAGGTGGTTACTGCAGAATAAAGGAAAGCCCTGCAGAGGCACTGGCACTGACAGCCTGGACAGTATCCATCCATCCTATGGTTGGATTTGTTGTTGCTGTTAGTCTTACCAAAAGCTCACATTTAGGTTTACTGAAACTTGGTATGCAGTCTGGAAGGGAAAGGAATATACAGCCTAGAATAATGCACAAATCAGATCATGTAAATGCACACACTCATCAGTAAAAAGTATTTTCTCAAGGTATGTTCATCACAACGATGACAAAATCCAGTGACAATACGTGTGACACTTGGATTCACTGAAGCTTCTTGTTTTATGATCTTGTGCTCAGCATGATCCAAAAAATTAACGACTCACACAAACAATAACAAATATATATCACTGGGAGATCATGGAAGAGAGAGTGGTGCACTTGCAACAATAGTTGTGTCTTTTGACTTATCTATCAGTCATCATCTACAAACCCTTTAGCTATAGTAAACTAAAAAGAGTAATAAGAAAGTATGTGTGTTTTTGCAGGTTTTGTTAGCTTATGAAAGTTGTAATCGACTTCAGTGACCTTAAACCAAATTCTATGTAATATAAGGATCAAAAGAACTCTTTTATCAAAGAAAATGCAACAAAGTTTTATTTTATCCTCTTTTTTCTTTCATTATCAAAGTGAACACACTTACAGTATATAAATTATATGGGACAGAATTCAGAAATCTTGAATTCGAAAGAAAAATTTACATCTCCTGAAATAAAATTTGCTTATGAAGGAAAAAACATAAAAGGCTTTAATATTTTTTATTTTTAATTAAAAAATATAAGAAAAAGACCATTTGATAATATTTTCTGTCAGCTGAAGTGTGATCCATTTCTGTGAGCTTTGTAAGAATTCTACCTTGCATGGTGAATGTCTAAAGAGCTTTTTAGAAAGAACAGATATTTGCATGCATTTAAACTAATTCACAAGAACCTACTTTGGTCCTGTTTTATTTGCAATGCTATTCTTCCCTTCTCTCCCATAAACTTACATATAACTAGGATCTGGGAGCAAAAACTTAGCTAGAATAATTTAAAAAGTATATCAGCTACCAAAAATGTGTCATAAATTTATTTAAATGTCATTGAATTCTTTAGAGGGCAACCCTCTATTTTTCTATGTGTCTGTTTCCAAGTTTTTTTAAATTAAAAATAAATAAACCGGAAAGATTAAAAACTCTTCAGTTTTCAGGACTACTGTGTCAAAAAAAAATCAAATCCATGTCAAAGTCAAGTCTGTAGCCATAACTTGAGCACAACCTTAAAGTAGAATATTCATATATAAAGATATCTACATAGATTATATCTGATTCAGACAGTTGCAGTAGATGTCTTTTTCCTACATGGGTATTTCATCACATTAACCTTCTTTATGAATCCGTCCACCAACTGCTACTTCATTACATTCAGTTGTCAACCTTAAGTACTTTGCCTTCATTTCCAAGAGCTTCTGTGATCTCTCCACATTACTAGGTTTTTTTTTTTTTTTTTTTTTTTTTTTTTTTTTTTTTTTCTGTAGAAATAGAAGCATCCTCTGATCAGCCCACAATATAAGTCTACACTTCTCAGAGCTTCCTCTTGATCCCCATCTCAGGTCTTTTGGGGCCTTCAACAGCAAGGATTACTAGAAACACCTCCAACCAGCTCAGAAGTTGGGACATGATGATCATATCACTATCAATTTACCAATTTTTTCTCAACAGCTTTGTTTTGCCTCTTGACTTGAAGTACATATGTGAGTCATTTTTTGATTTTTTTTTTTTTGCACCTCTTGTTTGTACAAAACTTGCCATAATGAATAATTGGCTTTTGATAAAACTATCAGTGATAATAATAATACAAATAATAATAACATATACAGATTATTTCTGCATAGACTTGCCTCTTTTTGGCCTTCATGTGTGGTTAGCCAAGCAGATACAGTGCTAATAAAATGAGCACACTTTTGATGATACCCAAGTAGTTATTATTCTCTAACTTTGGATCCAAAGAAAACCCAGTTGGATAGTCAAAAGTAGTGAAATATCCAGGAAAGACCTCATCAAGATTGCAAATTAGAATCCTAAAAGTCTAATTATTACTTTTATCATTTCAGAGTGCCTCCCAACCAGCATGACCACTGTTCTTATTTTTCAAAATTAACTACAGTCCTTATCTCCTATGGTTCTTATCCTCTGCCCTCTTCTGTCTTCCTACTGCTACTGGCACAAAATTTTAGGAATCATGGCAATTTTATAACCAAATTTTTTTTTCTCATCTCAGAAAATAATGGTTTTAAATCTCTTCCTGCTGTCATCCTATTTTCATCTTCTTTTTCAACTGTGACAAATGTTTAGTTATTATAAATCCTGATTCACTCTATCCCCTTTGGATAACTGGTTCTTTTCCTCATTTCCACCCCCAGTTTTTCAGTAAATGTTCTTCCTCCACTATTCTCTTGGGTCACTGAAAGTTACATTGAGTAGACATGAAGAATCAAACAACCCTCACCCAAAGATTTTTTTCATGTTTTGAATCTTGGCCTTCGTAAGTCTGACAACTGTCTCACAGGAGAAAAGAGGCCTTGTTTTTCATCTGCTGTATTATTTTCTCTTAAATAAGAGTCAGAAAACAGATTCTGTACCAATCAAAATATATGCAAGTACTTTTTTGTATGCTTAAATAGTATTTAAGCAGTGACAGCTTCTCTGCCGCTGCTACTAGCAGCCTTTTTCCAGTGGTAATTACACTGTTGCTATGTTTTTTCACCTTTACACAGTTGAAAATTCGAAGTAACTTCAGTGAAGCATAGAATGAGAATTGGGGAAAAAAAATCTGTGTAGTGTATCTGTTTGCGATTAACCATCATGTTTCCACATGTTGTATTCCTGCTTGAATTCAAGCAGTCTATGGAAACCTGATCAGCACTGTAATTATGGCCTGCTTGAATCAAGTCAGTCAAATAATGTCAAAAACAATTATTTTCTTTTCCAAAGGGCACAACAAGTTTGGGAATACACAAGAGAAAATGCAGCTCTCAACATGTTAACAGTTTATGAACCAATCTCAGGGTATTCATTCCTTGATTCTTGTTGAATCAGCAATGATGGGACTTGAAAGTTTATTGACATATTTTCATTAGAGTCATTATTTGCTTTTTTTTTTTTTTAGTACAGAAGCTACTCTTTTATGATATGATGTTTTGCTGTAGATCAGCTTTTTAACTTGGTCCACTAGCTGGAAGAAAATTTAAGAATAAGGACAAATGGGTTGTGTTATTAAAATATTGCAGTTGTAATTCAAACACAATAAATATAAGAATATCAGCAAATACAGCTGATTTTCAGAGGCACTGAGTTTGATGGGATTTAAAGTGCTTGATATTTAAAAAAAAAAAAAAAAAAAAAAAAAAAAAAAACAGAATATCCATAGAGTTTGAGCTAGAGGTTACTGTCCAGGAAATGAAACCTGTTTATTTCCATGTGCCTGGGATCAGGCCACTCCAATGCCAGATGTCAGACAACTAAGTTTGGCTATTTTGTGCCAAGTGCATTTTGTTTACTTGCCAATCTGAAGCAAGATTTTCTGCAGAAGTTAATATTTTATATTTTTAACCAGAGCAAGACTTGTAGAATTGAACCTAGAATAAATCAGGGTGCTAAATATTCATTTAACAATTATAGCATAGTTCTACAAAAGTCTCCAGTGATTAAATATTTCTTTATGTAATTCACAAAATTAAACACAGAATAATTTTTAATATACTCTTTTCATCAAGTACACATTCGGATACATTTCCTGTTGCAAATTCTTAGATATTCTGAAGAAAATTTTAGTGTAAAATTGGTGTTTTTAAAATTCCTTTTTGCAAAATCATCAACAGTCTTGATAAAGGTACTAATGTGAAACTGCATTCACTGCAGAACCTTTCAGACAACATTGAGCTGATAGAATATTGAGGGCATAGCTATACTGTGTGTTAATAGTAAACTTGACAGGATGAATCCCATTCTATGATTTTTAATAAAATCTGTTGCCTTTTATTAATTCAGATTATGATTTATCAAACTAATTGCCATAACAAATGTCATTGAGATCATGATTAAGAAGAAATAAAATCAAAACAGCTATTCCTGTTGGACATTTGATTCTTTTCATATATAACAAAGTCTTTTGAGAAAAGGAGGGTTCTTTGAAACATTGCCATATTTTTCAATATTTACAGTAAGGGAGGGAGGTCATCTACTGCTATTTGATTGCTTGAATTTCCTCACTGAAGAGGAGGAGAAGAAATAGCAATTTAGGTTACCAAATTAATGTTTCTTATTCTCACCTTTAAGGCCCATCACAGATCTACATTACCTCTGTTTTGTCTCTTAATACATCATCTTTGCCTTGTTATTTTAAGAATCACACTGATCCTGTTTGCTTTTCTCCAAACTATCTTTATTCCTGATTCCATGACATCTCACTTAGGTGAAAAACTTTAATCTAAAAGCAGCAAAAGTTCTGTATCCTGATATCACTCAAGAAATATCTTAATGCTTCCTACAGGATGTTAGCTCATTAGGAGACAAGCTAAGAAGAATTAGATATAGTTTATTCTTAAAATTAAATGCAAGATTATATAGTATGAGTGTGAATATATATATTTACACTCACTGAGCAGAATGAAATATTTTTCAAAATTTGAATGTATGGATTTCACAGTGTAAATTTTCATATATATGTATAAATATATATGCGTATATACACAGATGTATATTTAAGTGATTTTCTGTTATATTACACTACTGCCTTTGGAGATATCTTGTCATCTTAGTCTGTAAACTCTTTGGAATAGAGAATATCTCCTTATATGCTTATGCATTTCTCTGGGCAATTAGATCATGACCCTTTACAGAGATCACTGAGCATTACCACAATCTCAAAAAGTATTTTTTGTATGCATTTTTGCCTTAAATCACTCATCTGTTTCCAGGAATTTATATGCATTTATTAGTTCCATTCTACACATAAAATTGGATATAAATATTTTAAGAGGTTTATGTATCATATATTTGTAGATACAATTCTATCAGCACAGAAACTTTTGCCGTCTCTGGTACATCTACACACATACATGATACTAGGGCATTATTGTACCTGTGAGATCAGATATTCAAGTTGTCTTGCTGTGAAAACTGTTGGGTTTTGAGCCAACTGTTTTAAAAGTGTTTGTTTACCTTAAGAAATTTGGCAAAAGTAAAAATCAATGTATGAAATTTTGTGGAATCTAGAGATAGAGTGAAAGACATTGTAGCATCATAAGGCAACCATATGGATCTCATTAAAGCCATCCTCTGACAGGCTTCTGCAATCATGCTCTATCCATTTAAACCTTATGCAAGATAAATGTCTTATTCTATTACAGAAAGTGCTGCTCTAAAAGTTTGGTGACAATACTGAAGATCAAAATAACATCAAATGGTACACTACCCATGGAATGTAAATGGTAGGCAATAGGGTCTATGATTAAATACTCAATTAACTACTTAATTATTTGATTAACATTTTGACATAATTCTTAGCCTGTAGTTTTTGTAAAGAAATAACCATGTATTTGTGATCCTGAAGAAATCTTATAGCAAAGTCACAGATAGAAGTATCTTTGGCTGTCTCAGCCTATATTCAGACTGCCATTTCCTAAGGAGAAATTTAGGACAATTTCATTATTTCTTTTTAAGTATAATTACTAATGATTAATGGTCTGAGTAATCACAACTGTTAACTGAGAATGATGTATACCACTGTCATTTCAAAATCTTTTGTATTATTGACCAGATCACATTGATTCTTAAACATAAGGTCAGTTTATCTGCATCCTATGAAGCATTGCAAAATGTGATATGGACAGTAACATTTGTCTAATGAACAACATATAAAATAAGAAAAGAAAATATTCTGCCCATTCATTTAAGAGTACCTGCATATTATAACTGTGGATTGACCATCTACAGGCCTAGGCTAATTTTTCCTATTGTCACACTACTAAAGCAGATCTAGCCTTCTGAGAAAGACTGCTGAGACTGAGTGTATTCTTTGGGTATGATTTGCAAAAACTGAAGTAAGGTGTCCATGTTTATGACATTAACTGTTTTTCTGAAGAGTCATAGAGTATCTCTGATGCAAAATTTTACTGAGTTAATCTTATGAGTCAATCAAGGAAAGAAGAATTTGCTCTAGGTCACTAATAAGTGGGCATATAAATCAACAAAAAATTAATGCAAATGAAAGAAAGTAACATACTAAGAGCAAGCCTTCTGAAATGTGCAGTAAGATTCAGACAGTGCTTTAATTTTTGTTAGAAGCTTTATGATGAGAGTGCACTCTGATATTAAAAATGCATAACAATAAAACATAAAACCATTTCCTTATTGCTGGCATTTATGCAAAGCCACTTACAACCATTCAAAATATTAATATCCTTTCCTACCTTGCAATTAATGCTGCACTATGGATTCAGTACTCCATGTGCTAGAAAACAGCACTGCCACACTGCACAGTGACCCACTGTGCTTAATTACACAACAAAGTGCTCGACTTTAAGTCACAGAAATAAAAAGTCAGGATTAGGTTTCACTGTAAAATCATGTCAAAATCCATAAACAATTTCAAATGTACATACCGTGTACACTAGAGAGCAATTTGGAGAGTCAGAGACATATCTCTTGAAATAACAGCATGCCAATTTTTACTACTCATTTTTACTAGGTAGATTATTAGTAGCAAAAATGTTATGCATGTTTGTAAAAGTAGACACAATAAGCATGTGCTCTCAGTTGTCTGCAAAGAGAAATATGTATATGCTGTTTTTATTTCCCTGTGTACTACTTTACTGACCCTTAGGCCTCAGTCCCTCATTTGACTTGCACAGAGATAGTTTCTTAGCAAGATCGGTGAACAATTATGCTGTCAAAGAAAAAGCAAATAAATAGAGTAAGTAGCTTCCTATTTCAGCTTTTACACAAAATGGAATCCAAAATTAGTCTTGGCTTTATTACCAAGCATGCCCAAGAGAACAGTTATATGTAGTGTACAGGCCCAGATTCCTCTGAGTTAAATTAAAATTTAACTGTATTTTTTTCAGCAGCAACCCAAAGCTTCAGTATCATAGTAAAGTAATGGAATTAAGACATCATTTATTATCTTGCAGAACACCAGGATGTTGTCTTTAAGTCTCAGTCTTACTAATTGTTTTTTTGAGAAAATTTTAACTGTTTGAGTGCAGGTGAACTAGAGAAACCTTTGTCTTTATTTTAACAATGGTTTGAATTATGACTTGCAGCCATATTCTGCCTCCAGATCCAGGCTTAGAGATGTAACTGAAGTTGACTGATTCAAATGTGGAATTTTACCATAATAGTTATTACAATTTTTCAAACATATTAGCATTTTCACAAGACCCAGCAAATCCACTGGTTTAGTCATTCTACCTAACCTTCCTGTTTTCTTCTGTGTACAAACTCCAGACCATGACTGATGAGATGTATTGCATTAGAAACTTTTTAATTGACAAGTCTTCTACTTTGTTCAAAGACAACTGGAAAATAAATCTCCTTTAAAACTGTGCACTTGCATTGCTTGAACCCCATACTTTGCACTATAAAATTTCTTAACAAAGGCATTTCAGCTGTTTCAGTTCCAACTCAAGAACATAATTTGGACTCCATGGATAATGAATATCTGATATCCACATGGAATAGGACAAGAACAAGAGACTCAGACTCTATGAACATGACAAACAAGCAGTTTAAACCAGTTTTCTTAAGAAGTTTTGATTACTTTCTTTAACATCTGATAGGGACGGTCATGTTGAAGAAGGTCTATTTTCTAATGCAGCACTCTAAATTAATCAATTTTAATATGACTTGATGAGAATAACCAGAAAAAATTTACAAGTCTTACTATTGGATTTCCTCTTCTCAAATTGTGATAAAGATCAGTCTAGCCATTGGAAGCTCAGTTACATCCAAGTGAATATTAAGAGGGTAATAATTGGTATTACCAATTTTTCTGGTTTTGTCAGTTGTGACCCATCTTGACATGACTCTTATTCTAAGAAAGAATTTGGGAATAAGGGAAGTATATCCTGAAATAAAAGAGTTCTGACCTTGAAATCTACTTAACACAATGTAACATAAGTATGTTTTGTTGATTTCTTATACCTCACTGTTGCTTTTTTTTCAGTTCAAGAAAGTGTCTCTGAAAGATGCAAAATCCTAACAGGTGAAGGAATGCTTTTGGTTGGCAATGTTGTACTGTATTTGCTCATGGATTGGTCAAATATTTATTTAATATTTGACTCAGTAAGCACAGCCAGAAGCTACAGATCCAGAATGCATCCTCAAGCCTAGAAGACATTTTGCTTATGCCCAGGGCTATATTTTCTTTGTAATTGTCCAGAAATATTTCCATTATGTTTATTAGAATATTTTATGAATTTTTTCATTATCCCAGTGGTACATATATGCTCTGCATTCAGAGTAGCATCTTATTCTCTAGTAATAGTTACATCCACACTAATTTTCCAAACGGATTGGCAGTTTACTCTCATTTTTTTATACTAGATGTATCTCTAATGTCTATATTTCAGAATATGTTAAAAAATAAATAAGTGGCAAAAAAACAACTAGTCACTTCATAAAGTATAAAATTACTACTGATAGTAAATTACTATGTCTAATATTGGTTTTATGTTTACTGACTCCTGAAGTAGCCACTGATTCTAGCACTGTCCATCCCTGCAGTGCTGCTACAGGTGCTTCAGCAGTGACCAAATGATTCTCATGTCTTTCTGTAAATAACCTTGCCTGCAGAGATCCTGGAATTACTGTCTGAAGACCCCAAAGCAAACAATTATTCTCAAGAGACAGTTCTGATATAGGATATAACGTTTCAACAGAACATCTGACAAATGGTTGATGCGAAATAAAGCATGTTTAGGCATGGGGGGAGACTTTTTCTTTTTGGCCATTTACCATAATATAGAATTTAAAGTTAGAAATGAAGGATTCCAAAATCTAAAATTTTTATTTTGCTGCCTAAAATTGCTGTTCTAAAAAATTAATACATTGATGATAATGACAACAACATCGAGAAAAATCTTATTGTAATATCTGTTAATAATAACTTCCTAACCTGCTCTTCAGAGCACATGCCTGCCTGAAAATGAGATTAGAACTACAAAGGTTTTGTGCTGCCTGGGCACCTCAAAAGTCTCATCTGGAGAACTGCAGATTACCTAGAGCGTATTTTTCCCAAGCACGTACCTGAATGAATGCCAGATTCAGGGCTTCAGACTTGCTAATTTCTATCTGCCTTTCCTCTGCTTCTGAGGAGGCTGTCTCAATGGACAAAGGAGCAACATAGAAGTGCAAGTTTATCTGTGGTACTGTTACTTGGTTGAAACAGTTCTGGTGGTGATCAAACTCTTTGACAATTTAAAATCAAAGTCTCAAACCACTGATTAAAAACCTCAGGTCTACAGTCTGTAGTTTTGCTCCTTTGAATTTCTGAAAATCTCTAAAAAAACCCATTTATTTCTATAAATGGCAAAATAAAAGTAATATAAATAGCAAATGCAGTTCATGTGAAAGATCAACAAGGTAGCAAAAATGTACTTAAAGAACTTAAGTATCTAGTATTTGAGTGATGTAGATGTCCAGTCCCAAGTTAAATCATACTGAGGTCTACTTTGGGAAAAAAAAAAAAAAAAAAAAAAAAAAAAACCAAACAAACAAAGTAAATGAGAGTACAAAACATATACATAGAGAAAAACAAAAGAAACGAAAAGTTACAAGAAAAAAAAAAACATGTTAGCATTAAAAAGCAATTTAGGAAAGATACACAAAGACTAAGTATTGCTGTTTATTCTCATGCAATCAATAGTAGTAGCATCAGAAGGAAATGGAAGCAGGATTATATATTCTGTTCAGAACAAGAGAACACATAGTACATGACTGCAGAAAAACTGAATCTCCTCCACTAACTCAATAGGGGATTATTCAGCTTGCCAGAACAATACATTCAGAATAAAACAAACTTTTCTAACATTGAAATTAAAATGATACTTAACATTTGATACTATTGAAAATAAGAAACACTTGAGAACAGATGTGAAACATTTTTTTATTCATATTCTCAGATAAATGTTGACTTAATTTTGAAGAAGGAGGTGTTGAATTTACAACTGGAGGAGCAATATATGACATGTCTATCACTTTTTAAAATACTATCTTTGGCTAAAACAGGGCATTTCCAACTTCCTAGAAGATGACACAATCTGTGGCACATATGGGATAGAAACCTACTATTAGGGATCTAAGAAAGAATTTTGCTGTTTAAATCTTTATATAACTTTTGCTCTCTTGCCTGATTTAGCCTGGTCTAAAACAGTATTGAAAGTTTTTTCCTGTCTCTGTCATCTCACAGCTTCATGAATCTCTCCCTGCATATTTCTTGGTATGCTGTGCTAGGAACTATTTCTCTATCACCTAAATTTGGAACAGATATTTTATTGTTGCTCATTCTTTCTATAGCACCTTTCTTTGAAAGGAAACATCACAGGAGTGGGCTTGCAATTTGCTCACAGTTCCAAATGATCCTTTCACTGTTTGTGGAAAAATTTATATGGCAATGAAGTTGGGATGTGTGTATCTGTTCTTCCAACAAAATCCTTTCCCAGTATTTACTGAACAGAAGGCAATTTTCATACAGTATTAATGTAATGCCAAGAAATCTTTTCCCACAGCTAAATGCTTGATCACTTTCCAGTGGTAGAATAGCAAGATGTTTCTATTCTTCCACGATACCCGAGAGGAATACTACAACCTATGATATTCCTGCAAATCCCCATCCGTTATCTTCTAAGATACCATTGAATAACCAGGGCATAGTTGCCTCCCTTTGCAGCATAACAGGGTTATAAAACCCCTGAGAAATTTGTTTAAAATTTCCCTTTTTTCTACAGGTCAAAGCTACACAAGTTCCTTACAGAAGGTTTCTCCCTTTCAAAGAAAGTTGATGTGTGACTTAGACTCAAGGTGAAGAACCTGACAGAATATTGCATAAACTGAATTTTTAGTTTTTTTTAAAAAAAAAAAAACAACCAACCAAATAAAAATCAGCCCCCCCCCCCCCCCCAAAAAAAAAAAAAATACAAACCCAAACCCCTATGCCCAGGAGTCAATAGGAGGAATAATAGAAGGTCAGGCTGTAAGTACACTGACAAGTCTGGATCAGGAAATACTACAGGGGAGGGGAATGGGAGTATTTCAACTTAATGTGCCAATCTTAGCTGTGCAATTCCCATAGCATGTATTCTGCCACCATTACTCATGTCAAGTAATATATTATGCTATGAGGTATTCCCATTGACTTCATTTTCAGTTGATTTCATCCTACCTAGTCATAGATAGGAAAATAGTCAGCATCAGAAAGTGTAACAGATAGAGGTCCTCTGCTCAGCTTGAGATATTTGTAGCTCCTCAACCCATGATAGATATGTACAAAATATATATATATGATAGTTGTATATTTGATTCACTGATTTCAGTGCTATTTTTGGAATATATTTCTCAGCTTAAATAAATCTAGCTTTTAGAGATTAATGGAACATTAAAGCTTGAACAGTGAAGTGTGCACTTATACTGGAGATCTCTCATATATACTACCAGGAAAAAAAAAAAAAAAAAAAAAAAAGTAATTACCTAGAAAAGAAGGGACAATGCACGGAGGTCCCCTTCCAGTGATTCTGAACTTAGCATTGTCTGAAAAGGACTGGAGGGTATCTGACCTATTCATACATCTGGAGTCTAACACTTGTATACATTATTCAAATATGGTGTAATAGTTTTCATGAGAATTTTACTGAAGTGTTCTTGTTGGGTTTTTTTCACTTTTTAAAAGTTGAAAGATGTCAGTGAGCTTTAGTCATCTCATATCATTCTGTTGCTTTTCCCAGCAGAACTATCATCCATCAGGAAGCATTAACAGTGCCATATCAGTTGGGCAATGGTCATGTGGGGAAGAAAACCTGGGCCATGAGAAAGCAAGCTGCAGAAGCAATATCCAGACATCAGGAGTTCCATTATAGGGCAACTGAATTAAATTGTAAAGAAAACCAAATCTTTGGAAGAGATATCCTTATGGGAATTGATGTCAAAAAGTCACTGTTCTTGCAGCCATGTAGTCAAATAGGCTTATCACAGCAGGTAAAGCTCTTCCAAAGACATATGAGTTATCATAATTCTCCTCTTTTCCCCTTGGAAGGAGGTGAGTTATTCTTGATGAAATTGTTTTGGTTTTAAATGAAAACAAAAACCCCCCCAAAACAACAACAACAACAACAACAACAACAACAAAGTCCAAGATTGTTTCAGTTTAGAGACCACTTTCTTAACTGCATCTCACATACTAGTAAGGTACACATGGAGCTTTTTTTTCTGCTATAATTTCATGGGTTTTGAGTTAGCATAAAATGTTGGAATTATTCAAAGGTGGAAGTTAGCCTTAGTACTGGAGCCTAATTAAGCTTACCTAAGCAGTTACACTCTTGTTTTTAGCATGGGAGAAACAGGGTGCTCTGTTGTGTAATTAAGAACAATAGGCCACTACACAACATTGGCAAAGCTGTTAGAACTGCACCATGTCCTCTATTGCACAGCATTAATTGCTAGATGGGAAAGGAGATTCATATTTTGAATAGTGTAAGTGGTTTTGCATCAATGCTAACAATGAGGCAATAATTTTATGTCTTATCAGTATACATTTTTAATAATCCTGGGACTTCTGTCTGCCAATAAAGGATAATCTGTAAGAGAGCTGAAAAAATATCTAGACCTTGCTAGTTGTCTGCACACTAACCTACATGCCTTTATTTGGGTGTTTTAATCTTCCTGGTAAACAGAGACTCTAAACTGAATTGTCTTATTTATTCATTACAATTTTAGTTTTACCATATTTCCAGTCCTGATACTGAAAAAATCAGAAGACTTACACAAAATTATTTTTTTCCTTTTTTTCTGAATTTTTGGTTAGACTTTGATGATGTTTTCAAGCTGTTCTTCACAGCTATGAAAGCTAGAAACATGCACATTTTTAAATGAAAGGTGAGACTCTCTTGTTATCACTTGTGTCCAGCTGTTGGTGCTTCAAGTACAGCATGAAATACTGCAAGACTTATGGTCAAGCAGCAAGAGCTGGCAGGAATGGCTTTATTTGGGAATATTGGTTATTGATAGAGAATAATGTTCAGTATTGGCTTAAAAGAAAGGGTCAACGTGGGATGGGATTTGGTTTCTGTGAGTGTTTTTGAAAGCCAGTCTGAGGAACTTGACTGTTTCCAAATGATTTTTCTTGTTGTTGTTAAAGCAGAAAGGCTACTTTCTTAAAAATGCTGTCACCATACAAGCACACTAGAAAGGAAAATATTTCATTTCTGTGTTTTGCTTTGTCATCAGACATTTATTAGCTATGTGCAACAACAGAAAGTAAAAGTGATTGGAAAAGACTGTTTCACTTTCATTTTTTAGGCCCGAGGAGTAGGAGGTTGGTTTTGACTATCTATGGGCACTGCAAATTGTGAATTATGGGGGGATAGGGCAGAATCAGTCTGCCAGTTCTACAAGGTAACACTTTGTGCTTATCAGAAGGCCAAAACATAGAGTATAAGAGTAGTTTCAATTACAGTACACTGTAAGATACATTTCCTAGCAAAATAACCTCAGGCATAAGAGGAGGGAAAAAACTCTTCCTTGGGCCATGTTCTAACCCTCCTTACATTGCTTTTACTGGTGAGTGTCTGGGGACTGTCTAGGAATTTGTACTAAAATTAACTTGCTTGCTAATTTCTGCTGTTCTGTTTGCCTGTGCTCGTGGGGGATGCCATTTCAGCTGGATGAGGGTGGGAAAAAGGAATGGTTAATCTTGCCTCCAATTGCACTACTTAAAAGGTCAAATTTGTCAGTGAAGTTTAGCACTGACCTTGGCTTTTAAGCTATATCCTTCCCTGTTCCCACCAATTCCTTCTTGCCTTTGACCTCACCTCAAATGTTTCTTACAAAGAAGTTTTATTGAGTGCCAAAGATAAATTTAGAGTGGGTAACACCTGACTACTAGAAGATGATTCTAGGTATGTTATTCACTCTGGGACTTCAATAATTTTTTTTTTTTTTTTGCCTGTATGTCTCCATTCAGCAGAATGCTTACATTTATATATAACCTTAAAGATGTATATAGTCTCTGAGAACTAAAGAAGAATTACTTGGCTGCTTAAAGTTAGCCATGTTCTTGGAGCATTTTGCTGAACTGGGCCCTAAAATTAATTTGAAAAAAAGCAAATCTAGATCCAGTGTTCCTCATTTTATGCTTTCAATTTTGTGCCTACAATCATCCACAAAGGGAAAATTGCAGGGACATTTAGGAGCAGTTTATATTTCTAGATGGCTGACTCATAAGCACAATTTGGTTTGTTATTTTGGTTTTCTTACTGTCAGGATTCAGTCATGGAGACCCACCGGGGCCAAGAATCCTTTCTTAAAGTTGTGGCCTTTAGTTAGAAGAAAACAACTGCACCTTAATCATTATGGAAGCTCTCAACTGATGGCTGCTTAGAAATGAGAGATTTTTCCCATTACCAAACAGTATATATCACATATGATTATCAGAAATATTTCTGACTAAAATAAATACTATCTGGAATTTGGAAGAACTCAATTTACAATTGCTCTTGTCAAATATTTTGACCAATTCCCTTTTATCAACAGGAATGACTTATACTGTACTGATCTATGAAACCTACAGACACTATCACCTTCCAGTCCAGATTGGACAAGATATCTCTGAAGAGTGCTAGTTCAAAATCCCTCTCTCTTTTCCTCTTTCTAAAAATTTTTCTTTTTCTTTTCTTTCTTTTGCATACGCACTGGCAACCCTTCATATGTTCATCTAGAAAAGCTCACCAATTTTTATTTTTCTTTAAACCTATCTAGCTTGCTGCCCACATTTTTATTAAACACAAACCACTCCATACAACTCTTGCCAGGAGCAAAATAGCCCATAGTATAACTCCTCCATAATGGAATCATTTAAAATAATGACTTATTTCAGGTCTAAGGCAACCATACATTATTTTTAGCTGTTTCTGTTATCCTTGACACAGACATGTGAGTCAGGTACTTAAGCTCCTACACCACAGGATTTCAATGGAGATAGTTTACCTAGAAGATATCTCTTCCTCTTAAATTTAAAGCTATTTCATTCATGAACTGAAGGTGTTTTTCCCCAAAGCCAGGTGGATTACACAATGTCAGAAAGGAGAGCAAATAACAAGCCAGTAATTTAGCTAGCATGTCAACAATAAAGTAAAACCTGAACCAAAAATGGAAAGGTCTTTGTTCTAGACAACAAATTTCCTGTCATAATAAATTTACTGTTCTGAATTTCAAAATCTTACAGAAGCATAAAGTATCTCAAAATAAATACCTAAACTAAGTAAACTTGTAGTCACATACATATGTTGTAAATTTCTGAAGTGAGACACTTACATTTCATCTTCAAAGTCTAATGCTAAATGTATAAGGAAGCCATTAATGTCCCATCATTTATAAATGATAACTGCTTCTACATAATGCTTCAAAGCCATTTTTAAGCCATTTAAGCTTTTTCAATTTGCACTAAATATCTACCAGGAGATTATAGTTTAGAATTTAAACTGATATCATATACTTAATTTTAAATAAATTTTAGTATAAAAAAATATAATTTCTCAATTATATGGCATATGATTTCCCTCTTCTGATCATCTAGAGTGCAAACAGAAGCCTTAAAGTTTCCTCTGAGATGTTCCTAAGCTATTAACTTCCACAGTACCCAGAATATGGATAACCACAGGGGTTGCAACACTGGCTATAGCATGCTGAAAGCTAGTTCTTGCTTTTAAACAAATAAAAACAATTATTTCAGAATTATTATTACAAAACACTTATTTTTCAGTTATTTTCAAAGAAAAAGGAGTAAAATATTTTCTTTCCTTCTTTTCGAAGAAACAAAATAGACGATCTGGGAAAAAAAATTTGCTAGGGCCACCTAGTATGGGTATGGGTGCTTATAGAAAACCTTTGTATGACAATCCTAATGGAGGAGAAATGTGAAATATGTGGTCAGAACCAAATCTTGCTGTAGGCAACAACCCAGTCATCTCTCAGCTACCCCTCTTTGTTTTGTGCATCTTTTCTCACTACTTATATTTTCTAGTCTGAGAACTGACAGACCTCACTCTGAGTTAGAAATTGCCTCATAGAGGTTACTCTACCTTTTTCAGATAAAATGGAAAGATAGATCTTTGTGTGATAGTTTTTAATACTCTTAAGCTTTTTAAGCTCTTTTGGGCAGCAACAGTAAGTTTGTGTGTTTGCACAGTGCCTCTGGCAACTACTGTGTTATACTGAATAAAAATGATGGAGAGTGGACTTCTGCTGAAAAACACTGTCTTCACCATGCTGCCTGCTCTGGATTTTTTTCAGTATTTACCATAATAAAACAACCTTAGAGTGGTCACTGTGTCAGAAGTCAAAGGGATAATGATGATATGCCTATGAACGAGGAGTATTTTGCTGAGAGCCAAACCTCTTTCCAAGATGGTACTAAGTGAATCTCAAGTAGAAATTCTCATGCAATTTTTATGACTGAGGGGGAGCACTATCCCAGTAACTCTTGACTTTATCATTACAATTTTAAATTCAGTTATTGCCCATTTTAATATACAAAACAGTTTCCATGGAAATATAAAGAAGAATTATTGGCCCATTTGAAACAAGCAGATGGTAAATGAAGGGGAAGAATGGAGGCAGAGGCAATCATGGAGTTTCTCCATTTTTTACCAGTTCACCAAAAAAATAGCTAAAGTCAGCTTTAGCACTGCAGCAAACTTTTGGATGTGCTGGCTAGAAGGGCATACAACAGTAATACTATTCTGCTGGCTTGTCTTGTATGTATAGCAAATAATATGTTATATTTTCATCTAAACATTCTAAAATCTTTAAAAGTAAGTCATAAGAGAGCATATACAGAAACACAGGATGTTTTCTCACAGTCATATGGTACTTACAGACAGACATGTCACAATATCTCACAATGAATTATTCATATTTTGAAAGTAACCTCTGTTCAAGGGGGTCTCAATTTCCTCACATGATTAGCTATTTTAGAATCATGGAATCATAGAATATCTCAAGTTGGAAGGGACTCATAAGGATCATCAAGTTCAATTCCCTGCTCCTCGTAGGAGTACCTGAAAGTAAACCATGTGACTAGGAGTGTTGTCCAGATGCATTTTGAACTCTAAGAGGCTTGGTACCATGACCACTTCACTGGGGAGCCTGTTCCAGTGGCCAATCACCCTCAAAGTGAAGGATCTTTTCCTAATGTTCAACCTTAACTTCCCTTGATGCAGCTTCATTTCATTTCCTCCTGTCCTATCACTGGTCATCAGAGAGACATCAACACCTCCCTCTCCGCTGACCACCTTGAGGAAAATGTAGACTGCAATGAGGTCACCCCTCAGCCTTCTCTAACCTGAACAAACCAAGTGACCTTCTCTGCTCCTCGAGGACAAGTATTGCCTTCGAAGACTTTCACCATCTTTGTCACCCTTCTCAAGACACACTCTAATAGTTGATGTCCTTCATATATTGAGGCACCCAAAGGTGCACACAGCACTCAAAGTGGGGCTGCACCAGTGCAGTGTAGAACGGGGCTATTACCTCCCTCAACGAGCTGGCTATGCTGTGCTTGATGCATCCCAGGACATAGTTGGTCTTTATGGCTGACAGGACACACTGTTGGCTTATATTGAACTTGCCATCAACCCCGACACCCAGATCCCTTTCCACAGGGCTGCTCTCTAGCCTCTTGTCCCCCAGTTTATATGTATAAGCAGGATTGCCTTGTCCCAAGTGCAGAATGCAGCACTTGCTCTTACTAAATTTCATACAGTTGGTGATTGTCCAGCTCTCTAGCCTATCCAGATCTCTCTGTAAGGCCTCCCTACCCTCAAGGGAGTCTGAAACTCCTTCTACTTTAGTATTATCAGCAAATTTACAGAATATATATTTATCTCCTGCATCCAGATCATTTATAAAAACATTAGAGCCTAGCTCCAAAATTGAGCCCTGATATTGTGATTAATATATTGATTGATCTTTTATCTGTGGTTATATATATTTACAATTCAACCAAAATCAGAAAATTCAAGTGATATTTTTGCTTTTCCACAACTGGACAAGCATACAATCATTTCTCCTATGAATACTGCTGCATACTTTGAAAGTAGTGTTCTGCCACCTTTGAATGAACTTGAGTGACGCATCAATCAATGTGAGCAAAGTTATATGAGCATGGCCCTCATGATTCAGGATTTGGCCTACATTAGTGACCAGTATTTATTTTCTTTTTTTGCCAGAAACCACGCTTGCAGTGGGGCTGCCAGAACATCCCACTGCTGTCTCTCATTCCCTCTGAGCCACAATCCTCCTCCCATACTGGGAAAGAGGAGTTCAGTATCCTAATAGCACAAACAGATTTAAAAATCACTTTCCTTCAGCTTCTTCACTGGTAACTTAATTTCAGTATTCACTGAAAATGACCACAACAGATCATGAATGTGCTGGGAAAATTAATTTTTAAATCTAAACAAAGTCTTTATGCTGTTATCTTTATTTAGCATTTATTAACATTTCTACAGGTTTGATGCCAATGATAAATTGTTGAGAAGAGCCATTATAAATTCAAGTAAGACATATTAGCTCGAGTATGGGGTAGTGAGAGGAGATATAGCTAGAACAAATATAGTAAGTGGTGAGTAACAAAAGGTGTTATTAATGTGTCTAGATCTGACGCAGGAGTGTAGAAGAAGAACTAAAGCACTGAGGTAGGGTCAAGGCCACCATGCTTTCACAAGAATCTGGGAAAAGCAGTGTGTTCAAAAGATTCCCCAATACAAATCTTTCTGATTTTGTTCCCTCATCATATTTGCTTTTTGCTACCTGTGATGCTCAGTTGCCTGAACGGTTTTGCAGTAGCTAGCATGTAAAGGTGTTGCCTTCAAGTTTTATTAATGTTTTCCAATAGTTTTCTAGTTTCCTGATGAATTAGCCTGTCAAAAACATTTTTTAACAGATAGTATAATAATTGAGGATTGAACATCTGTTCGAATTTGTTGTGGATAAATACTGAATTAGATAGCCACAAAAACGTAATTTGTTATTGCTAGTAGATCCTTTTCTCCAGTAAATAATTACTACCTGGAAAATTAATTTACTTTTTTATTATTAAAACCTGTCAGAGAATAATACAAAAAGTATGGACTCCTCAATTCTGTAAAATCCTTGGCATGAAGAGAGGGAATAAGTTTTTTGGGTTTGTTTGTTTTCTTTCACTTGCAATTTTTAGAGTGAGATTTTGGGGGTTATCCATCTCATATCAATATTTTTTGAGCCAACATTTTGACAATTTTTCTGCTTTGGATAGATATGGGATTTGGTGCATAAATTCATCCCATTCTTTACAGAATTAGTCTTTTTTAGATATACAAACTGAATAATTTAATATATTCCAAATTTAGATATGATGTGTATATATCTGAAGTCTTGTTTTCTACAGATTGATTAACTTGGCTTTTGCCACATCTCATAATCTAGAAATCACAAATTACACATTTGGAAATGGCTTACATCTGTGTAACAGAAAGTCCTGCATCCTGAATAGCAGTTTCAGATTAACATTAGATACTGTGAAATCTCTTTCAAAATACATGTTAAACAGTAAAGCTGAGAACGTTTATATGTAACAGTTTATATAGGGCTGCTAATCTAAATACAAATGCTATGCTTCAAAAGCTCAGATCGGTTAGAAAAATGTTCTCTCAAAAGAATTTGAAAATTAAAATGTCTGCATGTTGAAACACATCTTGATTTACAAAGCTTAAAAATAAGTAGCAATCATCTTATTTTTCTGTGTGATACAATTATGGAAGAACAAGGAGGAACATTTTTGAAGTATATTTAACAAGTAGCTTGTTTCAGCCTGGATATTAGCTTGATTTACCATCTGCAGAATTACCAATAACATGATGCATTTATTACCCGTAAAAGCTATTAGCAGGTCATTTTGTTCAGTTCATCATATGTGTCTTGAGACACAATCTGGCGTCTAACAGATTTTCATACATTGATGTCACAGAGAATCAGACTGTTCTTTAATTGATTGTTTCTTGCTAGACTACTTTGATTAAAACAGGTTGTGCTATTTGCTTTTAGTTCTACATTTCTCTACTTTAAATGCATGCCTAGGAAAGGCAGAAATTATTCTCATTTCCCTGGATTTGTCTAATTCAATGTGCATGTGATAATCCTGTAATCAAGCTGTTTAAAAAACGTTCCAGTTATTCTAAACCCATTACTCCCTTCCCAATTAATACAATCTACACAATGTTTTAAAAGCTATTCATCTTTCCAGGCCAAGTTGTTAGAGGATTGTTAGATCTTAAGCCTTGGAGACATGAGTGCATACAGAGGAATGGCATCTGAAGAAAGTGTTTTTTCCTTTAATTTACTGAGGGTAGGCTCATAAGCTGGGCTCTAGCAGTAGGAAAAGAGATATCTGTTCTATATAACAGGAAACAGCAGAGTATCTGTGGACATTTTGCTTGGTGCTTCTTTTGAAAGTATGGTCTCATCTGGCCCCCAAAGGCAAGTTCTATGGGGAATAGAATACCAATTATGTGGTTTATATTTTTGTTTCTTCAAGAATCAGCAATTTGAAATAAGGCTGGATGTGGCAAGGACATAAAAATGAAAAAAATGAAAATAAAATGACTCTATTTGTAACTTTAGAAGGTACAGAATTCTACCCAAAATATTACGGTTAATAAAATTCAAGATTCTACTTGAACTGTGGCGGAGGCATTTTTGTTTCTTTCTCTTTTTCATCTGAAGCTAATACTCTCAGCTGATTTAAATAGGCATAATTACCTAGCAATTAATAGACTTATGACATCTTACACTGTCTGAGGATTTAATTTTTTTAATATTAAAGGGTTATCAAGCATTGGAACAAGCTGCCCAGGGAAATAGTTGAGCCACCATCCCTGGTGGTATTTAAAAGACGTGTAGATGTGGCATGTAGGAATATGGCTTAGTGGTGGACTAGGCAGTGTTTCTATGATTCTATGATTATCTATTTATGCTAACAATATATAAAAATTTCACTCCATGAAAAATACTATTCGTGCTTAAGGTAAGGCTGAAATGGTGCATAAAACTTATGCATTGTCCTTTTGCCCTAAGATGCAGTTTATCCTGTATGACTTTTTTTCATGCTGTACCGCTTTTATTGTCTATAAATACCGTGCATGTTGGTACTCAATATGAGTTGCCTACAAATGCAAAGGGTACACCTACCTGCAGTAGGGTGGGTTATCTGTAAAACTAAGTTCCTGAACATAATGATTTTTCATTGTTGATTTTCCAGTTATAGGTTCTTTTAAATATGATGAAAACAGAAAAATGTGGAAAAAATATACACAAGTTAAACATCATGATTTCTTGGACATCTTTTGTATCATTGAAATTATTGACTGTAATGTGAAGTAGGATTTTCTATGTTCTTTATTACATACGACATATAATAATCTGACTCCGGAGACAGGCACTGCACTATTTATGACAATGCGATAGAAAACACCTAAAAAGGGAAGAATTGAAAGAAAAATCAAAGTGCAGCAGAGAAAAGGGAGGCATAAAGCTTGCATCCTGATGAGCTGCACTTTCCCCTATCACAGATACAAGGTCAGTATTCTCTTTCCCTAAAGCTTCAACTCCTGTTTCTCAGTAAAGTTATAGTAATACTAGGAGAACTCTGTATGTCTTTTTTATCATGATTGTATGAACACAGAATTACCGCCAAAACCTCATGTTACCTGTGCTAGCTAATCATTTTTGCATTTTCAGATTTACTTCATATGTATGCAAACAGAAGACACCATGGTTGGTAAGAGGCCACATTTAAGTTTAGAAATGTCTTAGACTCTAGTTAAAGAGAATGGAAATTAGCCACATGTGATGGAAAAAAATCAACTCAGAAAACAGATGTATATCAAGGTCCTTAAATCATCCTACTTTCTCTTCCCAAGCATGGAACTGGAAAATTTTACCTGTACCACCAAGTTAGAGTCTTAGTTGGCTTTCAATCAAAAGGTAGGTGCATGGTGTGATTTAACATACCTGTCCTGGTAATAATAGCAGAGCCTAGGCTTCAGCTTTTTCAGGGGTCTTTGGCTCCCATCAGTTGCATAATGGAAATATTCAGAAAAGACGACATCCTTCAAACTTACAGCTATTACAAGAGCAGCACAGAAAGCTCACCGATGCTTAGTTCCTTGTAAGCAGGGAAAAAGAAGCTCTTCTAAGTGTACTCCATTCCATAACAACCTTTTAGAGTCTACTTGAAGGAAAACTTACATAACTCAAATGCTCAATGCAGGCATCTAACACAGCACTTTTTAAGAAATGGCTTGGAGAATGCCATTGGAATGAACAGGCAGACTGGGCACCAGTGATTTGCACCAACAGGACAGTGAATAATGGTAGGGTGAACAAACAAGCAGGGAAAAGAGTGAGAGTTACAAATGATGTAAGATCTTTTGGGGAAGAAGAAGAAGGAGATACATTTTCAAATGCAGGATGAGAGTAACAAAGCATGCAAAAAGGTCAGAGGGATGTATGGATAGGACCCAAATTGATAGCACTGTATACAAAAGGAGGGGGGTGAAGTGGACAAGCAATTAGCATAGGGCAGAGAAAATACAGTCAAAACTGTCATTGCTTTTTCAAATTTTGAAAATCTCTGCTTTGACAAATTCCTAGATGCTTTCTTTACAGAAGCCCCCATAGAGTAGTCACCAAAAGGAGAGTAAGGGCTATCACCTAGGTCTTCAGTGGTTGCTGGTCTCTGTTTCCAGAATGATGGTTTGCTTCAGTGAGATCTTATTCATTCTCCCACCACACGTAAAGGCCTTTATTTTGACTGCCTGTTTGTCTTCTCCTCACTGCTGGAGGATCTTAACTTCCCCAACCCACTTTCTTCTTTTGTAGCTTAACCAATAGAGAAAGTTAACGGTGGAAGTAGAACAAAAATACAGACAAGTTGTTGCATCTTTAATAACGATTTAAATAAAAATCCAGTTCCCATGACTATACTGTTTACCTTTACAATCTGAAAGGTAGACCTCTTGGAGCAAAATATTCCTGTACAGCCCGAAGCTTTTTACAGCAGTGAGCTCTGAATTCTGCAAATATCTACATCTCCTGACATGTACAGGGGTGGAGCTCATATTACTCTAACCTAGAATTGCACTTGTACAAGAGATGGCATATAAAGTCCACATGATGCCCTTTATTGAAAAACATTTTATTTCTATTTAAGATGCATTAAGAGGTGGCACAATGTTCTTGTACTTTTTTTTTTTTTATCCCTCTCCCCTTTCCCCCCATTTTTCTTCTGCTTTTCTTGCATCTGATTTACAATGTAATTTTTCTCCCTGTGAATGGTTTTGAATAAGAATGGCAATGACAACCCTCTACACTGCACAGCAAAGAAAAAAAATTCAAATTATTATCAATGCATATAGACATACACTTTTGTTCTTTAGTTACAAGTCCATTTAAACCTCCCAAAGAGGAAAACACTACTCCTTTATCCCACAGTTAGAATATAAGAACAGCAAAATAAATGAACTCTTATATTTGTATGGTGTCTCTAAGCCTATCAAAAGACAAAAAATATTTTACAGTCTGTAAAGGATAACTTCATTAATTAATGACATATAACCATCTCTGGTGAAGACCTTGTCAGTCACTGGAAATTGACATACACCATGTCAATTCTTTTTTGTGGGTGGTGGTGGTGAAATTATGAGCAACAAATCTTCCTGAAACTACAGGGAAAACACAGACACAGCGATCGTAATTACAAGAGTACAGGAAATTACCAGAACCCAGAAAAGGAATGCCACATATCTTACAAAAAGTGCTATGAGCCTTCAACAACCACAAACTGCCGGACCTCACTCTTGCTTCTGAGTTAAAACATGAACCTTGGGAACAGACTTGCTGAGATTTTTAACTCGGCACATACTCAGAGGAAAGAGTGCCACCTACTGAGAGCAGACATTGAAACATGGCTTATTCTTCCTAATTTAACACATTCTCCCTCTTTTCCTCATAACAGGTAAAAAGCCATGAGTATGTCTTAATATTGCAGTCTATATGTATTTGTATGTTTTGTGGAATTTCAAAATTAAAAAAAAATTCTATGTAGTTTATGACAACTTCAGATTCAAAGACTCCAACAAGCCATCCTGATTTTGGAGAAATGAGTTAATCACAGTGATGACACCATCATTTATATGGGGATTAGTCTCCTGGCCAGCAATAGGACATAAGATAAGAGGCAGTGGATAAGTTAAGTATGGCACCAAAGCTGAGGAGGAGGGAAGGAATTATCAACATCTGACATTTTTGAGAAAAGGGGACTAAAACAACTAGCTCATCAGCAAAATATGTATTTCATCACTTTCTGAAAATATTTATAGTGTGAGAAGTGGTCTTTCTATCCAAGAATATGAATAGGTCATCGCTGAGTTTATTTTTGCAACTATAATCCCTGTTCACTTTCCCCAGTTTTACATATCATTGCATCACCATCGGCAAAACTGACACATGAGCAGGATGTTTTATATGGGCTTAAGCTGCACAGAAATAATGGTGTAGAGTAGATGGCCCATACTACCAATTGCTGGCAGTGTGCTTGTCTGCACTCAACAGTCTTATCTCTGGTTCATGAATACAGATCAACCACTTCTGCTACTTTTAAAAAATATGCTATTGCAAGAAAAAAAAAAATTGTTTCAGGCATACAAAATATTTATGGGACAATCCAGCATCAGTGCAAAGAGTAGAATAGGGTAGAAAGGAAAAGTACAGGGGAGAGAACAATTTTGGAAGAAGAATGCGCCAGTGATAAGAGGCGTAGTGCTGCTTACTTCTGCAAAGCTGCAGCCTTTCTGTGCCCTGCACGCTCGCCGGCAGCGGGTCAAGGGGCAGAGCCTTCACATGCTAACATAAGGAAAATCAATTTCAGTCCTCAGCGGACTCAACTACTGGAACAAAAGGCAACCCAAGCAATTGCTCTATGGCACTTCACATACTTCTGGCATGATGCAGGCAGTCCACCACTCCCAAATGCTGTGCCAGTTCTAGAACAGCCCAAGAAAAAAATGCATACTTCTGTAAAGTCTCTGGCTTCACAGATACACTCAGATACTACCTTAGATTTGAAGCTGTTCATGAAAAGTAGAACCAGCTCTCTGGATCTAAACTGATCTTTGGCCAAACACAGCTTTTTGTTTCTTTAAGATAACCATTAAAATCACAGAGTAAACTAAGGTGGGGTAACTAGTTGGCATTAAATAAGGATAACAGAAAGCAACTGTAAAGCCTAGACTTCATATTTTCATTTAAAAAGCAAGAAACAAAACCAAACTCATTGTTTATTTAACATTTAACTACATGCTACACAAGACCAATCTCTCTGTGCCTCTTTGTCTCGCGGAAAGAAAATATTCATTAGCCCTCCTGATAGCTGCAAAACTGCAAAGGACTCCATCTTTTCAGTTATTACTTCCTTAGCTTTAGCAATCAGTGGGCCCAAGATAAAAGCAGAATTTAGAAGAGCGAAAAAAGTGGAATGGGGAGAAGAAGGATAATTCTTGTCCTGGAGAATTTACAAGCAGATATCTCTTTGATTGTCTAGCTTTCCTAAAACAATTTTGACTTACCTTAAACCTAAGATAATTTGTGCATGAGTTGTTATGACTGTTATAGAAAATGTTCTTTGGCCAAGTCCAGTGTTAGAGAAACTAATCAAGGATAATTCACCCAATATTATCCACGTAAATTAGTGAAGTTCAACATCTAGTCATGAAACCAAGCTGACTACCTGGGCAAGCTTTTTGGGTTGGTAGCAAAGAATTGCCGCTTGCTGTTTGAATTTGCACATCACAGATCTCTCTGCTTACACTGTGCTCCTTTCCAGGAAAGGTAGGGCCATGCTCAGTGCTCCGGGCTGGAGCTGCAGCTGCGTGGCCGTGGCATGGGGATGCCTGCCTGCCGCCCAAGGGGGCAGGAGCTGGCCTGACTGGCAGCTCCGCACTGCGCCAGCAGCACTTGCGGTGGTCTGGCTGAAAAACTGACCCATCCTTCTTCCTAATACTCAGTGTGAATTTGCATGAAATGTGGTACAGCTGTGTTTATGTACATAAAGGAACTAAATGACGATTCCTAATGATAACATAGGAAGTCTGAATTATTTTGGAGGAGCAGCATTAAATATAAGCTGCTTGTTTACTGTCATAATTAAGAAATGTATTTGAACACCCATCAAACACCATGTACTGCTAGCGGTCTATAGATCATCTAAGGAAGAAAATGTCACACTTCTTTTTACATTACTGACTTCAGCAGAAGAAGGTTTAATCTCTGAAAATTTCAAGTTATCTGCTTCAAAATGCCAGAGATTTTTATTTCCTTTTCCTCATGCACAGTGGCCCTACCGTAGGACCTGCCACACACTGCCCACTAGTTCAATAACAAGGCCCTCTGTGGGGTAGGAAAGTCTGTGGTGACTCTCATGAAATCAGGGTGACAGACTAATCACACTGGGAACACTGTGTATGAGAGTGCAGAAATGGGGGGAATATCCCCTGCATGTGTTTTGCCTCCATTACAGCAGTTTAAAGGAAATGCTGTGTCAGTGGTTTTGATGCATCCAGGGACTGAATGTAAACAACATGGTACAACTCTAGAAACTGCCATCATAAAATATTTTAAGAGGCAGAGTAGAGTAAAATAAAATAAAAATGTCTTTTTATGTGATATCTCAGAGTAATTCAGGATTTATGGTACCTTAACCTTTAGAATCCAAAATATTAAGCTATGTTTCTTAGAGATAATAACTCGGTTGTCCCTCACTTATGTGTCTTAGATAAAAGCCTACTGCCACAGAATCCATGAATGCTCAAATACCCTTGCGGGCCTTTAGTAGTAAATCTTATGGAATAGCTTATGGCCAATGTAATGGCCCACAGTAGCCTGCGAATATCATGAATTCTAATAATACTTACATCAGTAGAAACATGAAGTAATGTCTCCATTGTAATTAAATGATGTATTTAGAGCAGTGCACTAAATGGTCCCCTAGTGTGTTGGTGATATATTCTAATAGTCTTCTCTTTACAGCCCCACATGGTAATATTCATGCTTTATTCTGGAGGGCTTTGCTTCTTACTGAACATTTGAATTGCAACATTAAGTGGTAAAGTGGATTACAGCAGACTTCCATGAATATGGATTCAGATCAGGAATATAAGTGCTTAAAAAAATAAAATGTTTCTATCTAAACAGAATGATTACCAAAACATTTTGATACGGAGGAATGTCATAAGTTCTCCCTTTTTTTTTTTTTTTTTTACACACATCCTGAACCCAGCTCAAATTTATTGCAATTAAATACTGAACAGGGGGAGACATCTGAGTTTAATTCATCTAAATAATTTGCACTGCAGTTATGGAATTTAATTTTGGTTATTTAAGGCATAAATTCATTTTAATAATTATGTTACTACTGTATTTTAAATGTAATTCTGAAAAGATTCAGACTACAGTACATTGTCAGCTCATAAGACTGCTGCTGATCGTAAATGTTTCATATTTATAAAAGGAGTATCTGCTGCTTCAGAGAGAGAAAATAATCTATTTTCTGCTGATTAGGTAGCAACAAAAATGTTCATTTATGTATTTCTACTCTTTATTTTCCCAGTAAATCAGCCAATAATGTAACAGCTGGAGGTACTAAGGGCCTGAGGCAAAGCTAAGGGCACTTCAATATATCCAGGCATGGCCAGAAATTGTGGAATATTAGGAAGCATATTACAGTATATGTAAAACTATGGCTGACATCTCATTATGAAGAAATGTTTTATATTATTTTCAAAGAAAAGCTGATTTTAGCATTTGAAAAAAATCAGAACAAAACCATCTATATCAATAATAAGTTTTATTAAAAGGTTCCATTCATTCACTGTATCTCAGCTTTTCCTATAATTGCTTGTGAAATACTGTTTCCTTGTGGCACTTGTACTAAACAAGCAACATTTTCAGAACACTGCTCAAAATGAATTTTCTAGGAATTCATGCATATGACATATAGATTTTCATATGATTAAGCATTAGTTATCCATGAAAAGTGTTGCTTGTCTTTATTTAAGTCTGCCAATAGTTTTGTTATGTAATGCATTTTGAAACAACTGATATTCATGTAGGAAAACTCCAGAGTTTTCTTTTTTCTGTTTCATTTTTGATTGGTTTTTTTTTTGTTTGTTTGTCTACTTCAGGACCAGTAACTAAATCATCAGTGTAGTTTTCATGGCCCCCAAGTTTTAGAGATGAATGAGCTCTGTAGTGAGAGAGGCCTACAGAAGGTCATGTATTTAGACTTAGCATGGAAAAGAGACTTTCACTTGAAAATGTGCGTAGGTTGCCTGGCCATTTGGACAAGCTATTTGGCTAGAGCTTTCTTTGGATGCTATATTCATGGGCACCTTCAATTCAGATTTTGGAAAGACCAGTTTGACCTTAAACTTCCAGAAACAGATCGTCCAAAGCTAGACTTAGTCACTGTAGGGCAAGCTGCTGAATGAAGCAACTGTTGTACATCAAAAAAACTTTAACCTTTAGAAAATAATAGCTTGAGTTTCCAAAGGGCATATATTCAGAAAAGCTGTAATCCTTCTTGCTCTAGCCCTAAATTTTATCTGTTCCTAGAGGTGATAATTTTTAAGGTTTAAAAGTACTCTGTACACATTTCTCTAATTTTCAAGTGCCTATGCCCTGGCACTTTCTGCCTAAAGTAGAAGTGCCAAAATAAGGTGTTCTGACAATGTTCCTAGACGACTTTGGAGTTGCTGACAGGAGAAGGGGTTTGTTAAAAAAAGTAGGCATTTTGAACATTTTTTTTTTTTTTTTTCTTGTGAACCAGTCAATTTTGCAGCCATTAAAGGTCTGGATAGGATATAAAACTTATCTTGTTAATGTAGATTATCATAAACATCTTTAACAAGTGCACTTACTCTTCCAGTTTAAGATCTTGGTCAGTGGGGTGTTGGAGCCCACACAAAATCAGGCAGGGAAGGAGTAAATTTAAAGCAAAGGCAACCAAAATAGATGATGTGTTCTGCTCTGAGGAGCCTGTCTAAAGGCCAGTTTGAGAGAGCATTTGTTTTTTTGGTTTACCAGAGCTCCAGATATTTCATATCCATCACTAAGAGAGTCCCTGGTCACAGATGGGAGACTCAAGGAAGAAAATATTGATTCTGGACATATTTTAATTTTGTTAGAGTACTCCCAGAAAGACAGACTAGAGAAAGATCACTTTGATCAAGGCAAATAATTGTCTTTTTGGATATTAACCCAAGGAAGGTGATTCAGTCTGGCTGCAAACCAAACAGCAAACATTTAAAACCCTTTGGCCCAAGAAACTCTATGTAAAGAGACTAAGGATAATTCCTTGGGCTGAACTAAGGGCCACGGTCTGGGTAACAAACTCATGGGAAAGATCTAAGTATCACATCAGAGATCAAAAATCTTTCAAGCTCCACAATCAGGATTCTCAGCAGAGGGTGAACCTAACTTTTAGTCAGATTATATTGGGGCAGGAGCCTCAGTTTTCTCTGACTCCTGAGTATTAAGGAAACTAATTCACTACCTAGACATTGAATACCCCCAATGGTATTCCTAGAGTAATTTTAAATAGGTGCTGTCAAAGGGAAGTTCATCTGTCTAAGAGATAAGGTATTTTATGGGGTTAGTCCAAGGCAGTGACATTAGATGTTACATATTTTTAAAAATACATCATGCTTTCCTATATTGCCTTCAAAATTCAAAGTATAAATATACCATCAATTTCATAGAAAAATAAAACATAGTTGAAATTAAAATATTACAAATTTAAACATAAAAAATGATCACATTCTATTAATTGTTGATTCCTGTTTGAATGAGAGATGAGGAGAGAAGGAGAAGAACCACTATAATTGTTTCCCACAATAAATAAGGAGGAAACACTCATCCTGGTTTTATTAAATTACAAAAATACTCATTAATATGAGTAATATTCATATGTTATAATACTCATTAGATGTTCTCCAAGCCCTATCTGATCAGCTGACCACAGGTTGTGTTTGGATCTTAGCAACAGAGAAGGAAACAAATGAATTATTGCTTCTTGGTTTTGTCAATAGGTTAGCACACCAAAAAGTTACTTCCTTGATCTTCATGTAATATTGAAAGGCATTCTTTAAAAGCGTTTTTCTAGATCATATTCCCACATTTGCACAGTTCAGATAGTTCAATTTCCAACACTTTAGAGAAAAATAAGAAGTATTACAAGGCAGAAGACTGCATACAAGTGTAAAAACAGGAAAAGAAAAAGCAAACCAGTCTTGAAGGAATAGCAAGTTCAATTACCAGCTGAACTGACATCTTAGTAGAGAGCTACTGTGATATAAGAGCTAGAAAATGCACACATAAAGTCAGAAAAAGTCTCTTTAATTTCAACCTCTGTTTTGAGAAATTTTATAATGCAATCATCTTTTAAGGATTATATGTGAAACACAGCTGTGCCTTCAAACTTAGGAATCAACCCTCAAGTCTGTGTACTACAACTGTTACACCCAAAATATATGCTTCATCTTCAGGAAAACTTCTGAGATGCTTTATGAGAACAGCAACCAACACATTTTGGGTGGGATTTACATTTATTTATTTTTTATATTAATAATACTATTTTCACTATTTTTTACCAGTGCCACTGATTCTGAGCATGGTGGGGGATGCATGTGAAGCAATAAATGCTACCACAGTACCATTTCTTCCTCACTTTTTGTGATGATAGAGTTATCACAAAGCAGAACTACTCTTGAATTGTAAAAGCTTGACCCACTTGATTATCCCAAAGAAAGCAGCTGAAAGGAGAGACAGTTTAGCTATCTGAGATGGGAAGACAGCAAAGGCCACTGAAATCCCTGTAGTGAACGACAGGGGTGGATGGGGAGTGTTGAGGCCAGTCATTATGGGAGTAAATCTGAAGCCCACCTCATGAAAGAGCTGCAGTTCTATGGCACCAAGTTAGAGTTCAAAAGGCTGCAAAAATGTATTTTTTTAAAAAATCATATTCAAGATGAAAAGCTTCTGTTTGTTAAGCTGAAACTGGCTTGCACCCAAGTTTTCTCAGATTTCCTAGTTTAAAAATTATTACTTTATGTCTTTATATTCTGACAGACACCAAGTGTGGGTTCCAAACGGCTACCAATACATAAGTCATCTGAGTATAGATAGTAGGAAAACTATTAGGCCACACATTGACATGTTGTACTTTAGAACAGTAAAAAATAAGTGGCTGGGAATACTATTAGGCAACACATTGACATATTGTACTTTAGAACAGTAAAAAATAAGTGGCTAGCCACTTACTGAAATGTCTGTTTAGCCTTGTGAACCCTATGGATATTAATATATGAGGATTTAAAGAAGTCACATTTAAACTATACTAGGATTCTTTGAAAACACATTACCATTAGTTAGTTATTATTTTGTAATTAGCTGTATTCATCACAACACTTCTTAGAGGTAGCCAACAATCAGTAAGTCCATTTATACACACATGGAAGCAGAAATGATGTTTTGTACACCTAAGGACGCTCACTGTGAATTAATGACATAGGAAGAAATTGAGCTCCAGTATCATGATTCCCATTTCTTATGCCCTATCTACAGTTCTCTGTAGTTGCATCCTGAGAAGGATTTTGCTTTATGCATTTGTCTAACCACAATTTTAACTTAAACTTAAACAATTTTAACTTTTAACTTACCTCGCTAAAATGCATTTCTTAGTACATGCTAATTAAAGAAAATCTCCAAATGTGAAAACATTGACAGAAAAGAAGAAAAGGAAGAAGAAGGAGAATTATCTGTAGCCGTTGCAGCTTCTGGCCATGGGCACTGCTGCTTCTGAGAACATCTATGGAGGTACATAAAGACCAAAGATGGTACAGTGTTTTAGAAAAAAGCACTGTCTGTCATTGCTTGAAGATGCACAGAATTCAATAGTCATTTTTAGGCAGAACCTAGACTCAGCTCAAGTGTTATGCTCAGATCCAACATTCATCTGCACTCACTGTAAACACTCAGAATGATCATTTTTATGAGGCCAGGAAACCTTCTCCAGCCAGAGGACCAAATTCGTACCCTGCGTGTGTACTTTCCTCCTTACCATTTCCCCATTTTTAGCCTCCATCATATAAAATAATTTTGGGCCTAGGACACAGCAAGATTTAATAAATGATCAAGGTACAGAGGGGGATTAAGACAAATGCATTAAATGCAAAATGCTTGTCATTTCTTACCAATACAAAGTGGGTAGTTACCATATTTCCCGCAACTGCTCTTGGGACCGCACAACTGTGCAGAGGCGTTTATCAAAGTGAACTATAATGTCATCAACCAGATTTTTGTTTCTGTCCATTGTGTGGCATAATGTTTGTGCATAACCCCTCTGCACCATGAAAAGGAGATATTTTTACTTCTATTTTTTACACATATTCTTATTTTTCATACCTGTCAATTTTTTGAAGCTTGCTACAAAAGTCTTCCAAGCAGAAGAATAGTAAGAGCCAAAATCTCAAAAATAATGAGAAAAGGATAAGAAAGGTGATTTCCTTATCTCAGTTTTCCCTGTTGTCCTAAAATCTCAAGAGCTGTTCTGTATTTAATTTGCAATGTCTTGTGTACATATTAATAGTAATTAACCAATTAGTAGCACTGCATTGTCTGCAAAACAAACAAATAAATATACAGGCTGGAAGATAAAACCAAGTACAAACTTTATCATTATTCAATGAAAACAATCTTCATGGGCTGATTTCCGCCAAGCAAATCTCATATGGCAATCCATGGAGTCATTTGCTATTATTTATATTTTCATTATATTTATTTATATTTATATTTTCATTATTGCTTTTAGGAGCTTAATACAAAGACATTTCATGATACAAAAAGTCAAACATCTTGTAAAGGATTCTAAAATGATGGAGAGCAATATCCAGTGAACCAAGAAAACCTTTCAAATGCAACACCAAACAAAAATCAGAGACTCACTGTTAGATTTATCAGCTAACTGACATATCAAAATAAAGCTATGAATGAGATTTGCTTTTAGTTGTTCTTTAAATTCTTACACCATTTCTGCACATATTCTACTTTTTTTTTTTTTTTTTTTTTTTTAATTGAACACTATCTAGGAAAAAATACTGAGGAAGACCATTTACCAGGCTTACATGATTTCTGTTATTCATATCTAAACTAAGATAAAGGCCCTGACTTATCTTACAAGTAGAAAAGGAAAATAAAAGGTCGTTATCACATCCTGTAAGCTTTTAGACTTTTACTGATATGAAAAACAACACAGTTAAGTTTGCTGAAGTTTTTTCTTGAGATGTCCCAGACTGGAATACTGGTGGTGTGAAGAGCCAAGGCTGTGATACTTTGGTGGAAATCTGTGGGCAAAATCGTGGTATCTCATTGTGCTGTGTGGTGGTTCAAACCAGTCCTGTTAAATCTTTTATTTGATAAGATCACAGTCACATAAAATCATGTGCGTTATGTGTGTATAGGTTCTTACATACATGTGTCTTATAGGTCATATCACAATTTGTCAGATATAATATCCCCAAATTCATAGTTTCTTTACAAATATTTACAATGTTAGAGATAGATTTGACCCAGTTCAGAAACATGTGGGCATGGGAGGATACCCACATAATTACTAGTGTGTATTTTGCTACATGCCAATAATAGGTCAAGTAGTTCAGACATGTGATTATGACTCTGTGCCTCCTGTATATTTATCCCATGGTTCCCTTGTGCACCTGTTATTTATTTAAGTATTTTTTTTTACTGTTAGCTTTAGAGATATTTATGCTGGTGAGCATCTTTTCCATTAAAGACCATACAGAGGAAAAATTAATGTAGCAAGAAATACTGGCACATTAGATAGTGCAACAAGGGACTTGAAGCACATTTCATCAGGAATAAAGTGTCAAACATTGTATAAGGTATAAAAATAGAATGAGCTGGTAAGTCTGACTTTCTCATACTGTGTATTTCAATAATAAACTTGTATATATACTCCATTAGGATGTAAGAGCCTAACACTGAATTTAAGTAGCTAAGCCAATTCATTTTTTCAATAACAAGGCAATTATTTAATAGCAAATGACTACTTAAAGCATGAACTGATAACTGTATATATATAAATATAGTAAAATCTAAATGAGGCTAGCTTTACAATGATCTGTTATAATAAAATATTATGTATATTTGGATGAGCACTGAGTAAGAGGCAAGGTCTCTCAAGTGCAGAGATCTTTGAAGTAAAAAGTTCAGCATTGCATTTAAATGCAATCATTGAAAAGCTTCATATACACTTTTAAAATTACTTTTGTTTTCATTTTTAAATAACCATTTTGTAGCTAATTTAATAAAGTAGATGAAATTTAGGGTATAAAACTCAGCATTGCTTAGTGTAGGATGAGGGGGCAGTTAAAGGTCATTTCATTAGAGGTGAAAGACAGAAAAAAATTGCAGAAAAAGTATGTTGAAAATCTTTTTTCTGCCGTTTCAATTTCAATCTGACAGGGACTTGGCAGCTAACAGCAAAATCTGGGAAAGCCATGAACAAGGTTCAAAGCTGCTTTTTAAACGATAGCAAGCAGAAAAGAGAAACGTGGAAAATAGACTCTTACTCCTTTCCCCCCCCTGTACAAGATTAGGACAAACAGAGCATACCAGGGAAGGATTTGAAGACTGAACGTTTCTGCACTTGCCATTTATCAATACTTTTTTAAAGTATTGTTTTCCTCAAAGAAACAAATTACACTATTACATATAACCAAACATTGTTTACCTATCCAACAGTGAGAAAATGGGAATGTCTAAGTGTTTTTGAACATACAGACACTCACATACACAGAGACATGTCACAGAATAGACTGGTGCAGATTAAGCTGGTGACCAGCAGAACAATCAACACATTCCACAACAGAAAAGAAACAAGCAAGTAACAGAAAAGGAAATGTGTCACAGGCCCTAGTTTAAATTGCTTTAATTTGTTAATGGTTCATAATATACTGGAAATGCACTGTAACACATTAATATTTCATTAATAATTTTCTTTCAGTAGCAGAAAACCTCTCAATAGCAGCTTCTTTAGATTGAAGCAGGGGAAAGCTGCTGACATACCAGCAAGTCTCCAGCATTTTCTTGGAAGTATTTCATCTTCTACCTCTAGAAAAAACACATGCATTCACACAGTTCTGTCCCTTTTAGATTTGTCTGCATAGCTGCTATCTCAGTCAGATGTATTTGTTTCTCCTTAGAGACTTATTCACATAACAAAGATTACAGCAGCTCCTCAGCTTTAGCATAGCTCTTCAAGTTCTATGGCCCTGTCCAGACAGAGCAGATAAATAGAGGAGGCCAAACTGCAGGGTCAATTAAGTGGGTGATGGAGAGGGACAGTGGTTTGATGGGGGTAAGTACTCAATTGCAGTCATTTTAGACATTGATCATTAATTAAGTTCCAAATGTGTTCAATAACTCAGCTATTCCTGAGTTTATTTTTTTGCTGTAAATGAGGATGAGGTCTTCCTATGATGAAAACGATTGAGATCACAACTATATGCCTTATATAACTCATATTTCAGAAAATTAAAAGTCTGGGAAAACAAGGAAGATCATACAAAAGAAAGATCTAGCAGGACTAAATTGGAAACTAGGTTTTCGTAAGCCTGACTGAAAGGAATCTTAGCTACTATACATGGAGTACCACAAAAGTATCAGCTGCAGTCTTCAAGGATGAAAAGGAGTCTGGGATACAAAACAGATGCATCCCCTATGAAACCAGTTTGTGAAATGAACAAAAATGTGTTAGCACTGCAGAATGTATTAAACACCTTCATAACCAGATAAAACCACTGCTTATAAAACTTCAATATTCGGTGATTGCCAAGTACTATCTTTGGGGTATTTTAGACAAATGTTTTATTTGTCCATAGTTATAGGACTATTTACAGTGACGAATAGAGTGCTTGACGTAATCACCAATAGTTTAAATTATTTTTATATTTATTAATGGTAGCTATACAAAAATAACAATTCATTATTTATTTTTTAACTCATCTGATAATTTTACATTTTACAACTAAACCTCTTAAATCATTTTACTACTAAACCTCTTTCCAAAGACATAAAAAACAGAACTTAAGCTACAGACATTAACTTTACTAGGTTTTTTTGTTTTTTCACAGAATGGCCATACCACAAAGCCATTAGTGTATGTCTACTACATATTACTGTAATATCATTCATTTAATGAGAAGGTTCCTTTAATACTGATCTGCATTACTTGCTGAAAGGAGTTCTGTAAAAATGATCTATTTTGTGATGGATAATACCAAAGCATTGAAGAAGCCTAGATTAGTTTTCCAGATGGCTCTTGTTTAGTATATCCCCTCTGAAACTACTTCCTACCAGGCAAAGGCAAAAACAGGCAACTTGAAATTCCTCAAGGAGTCAGTGAAAACCTTTTGACCAGGATCCATCTGCACTAATGTCTTATTAAAAAGGAAAACCTTGCTACTAAAGCCAATATTTCTATTTGCAATTCATAAGAATATTTTGCAAAGTGGATTCTAAAAGATACTACAAGATACAAGACCACCTATCTGATATTCATGGGCTTTTGCCGTTCAGAGGCAGCTAGCTGGAGTTGCTGTGAGATGGATGGGGGAGCTGCTAACAGAGTATTTTCACGGAAAGGGTTCTGTCCCAACTCCACATTCACCATCAGCTCTTTGCATATCCTCACAGGTTTATTCAACATTTGCCATGTCAGAAGAGACCACTAACATCCTGTATAAAACAAGTTATCTAATTTCTCCCATTTATGTCTGCACAGTCATCTATACAGTGGTGGACAAGAGAAAGACATCTAGACCTTTGTAAGTCATCAAGAGAGGGAGGATTTACCATTTTGATTTGGAGTTGGTTACAGTGGTTAATCATGAGCAGCATAAAAAAAATACATGCCTCAATTCTAATTTGAATTTATCTAGCTTCTTTTTCTGAACACCAGTTCTTTCTCTGATAGACTGGTGAGTCCCTTGGCACTTGACATCTCCCACTTTGTAAAGTACCTATATACTTTCAACACAGATTCTTCTTTTGATAAGCTCAAAGTCTTGTAATATAAGATGTTTTCTCCATCTCCCGAATAATTTCTGTGGCCCTTCCTTGAACCTTTTCCAGTTTTCAACACCTTTTTAAAAAGTGAACAGCAAAGGTAGATACAGCATTCTGACATATTACTCTCATTGATAATATGCAAAGATTATACTAACTCCCATGGCCACAGTCTCTATTTGGATCTCATGTTTAATTGCTTGTCCACTATGACCTTTAAATGCTTTCTATTGACCCTTTACCAAAATACAGTTCCTCATGCTGTAAGTATGAGTTTGTTTCTAGATATATATGTGACCACACATTTGGCTCTATTAAACCATATTTTGTTTGAACAGGTTAACATTGCAGTTATATCACTGATAACTTTGTGATAGATACACATTTTTATGATACTAATTTTATATTTAATTCCAGCTCTATAATCTTAACTAACAGTGGAATAAAGTGTACAAATTCTGAAGAATTCCCACCAAAATATCAGGATTTTTTTTTGCTGAAATTGTCAACTGCTGTTATAAGCATTTAACTCTACATTGTTATGCATATGTTATGTTATCTTTCAATTACTCTGACATTATATAGGTGGAATTACAAATGAAATGTGTCTGTTCATTAAATAGTTAATTTTTTTCAGAAGAATTTCATTGGTTAATCAAAAACCTACAATTTTCACAGAAAGAACAATTTGATAATCAGTCATAGTTTTATAACTAGCTCATTAAAGGCAAGAATATTTTAAACAGCAAATGGTATCCTAATAGCAAAAAATGTACATGCTCTTCATAGGTGCCAAGATCTTGAGGTAAATTCTAAAGTGCCTATAATATTTCACTAGCAGTTTTGCTATTATAATTTCTTTCAGAAAAATAAAAACCTTTTTTTCACAAAGTGATCAAGAAAATGAATATGCATTCACTGATTATAATCAATCCATTCAATGGGGATATGCCATAAAGGTACTAAAGAATATGAGCAAGATGACAAAATAGATCTTCAGTTTCTGGAACTCACACATGGTCATAGAGGGGATTCAATATTACCAAAATTTATCTGGGTCTCCTTGATCATCCTTTGAATTTGTCTGATATCACCTATTTTGAACTACTAAGGCCAGAACTAAAAAAAAAGTGAAGACAACATAGGAATATAGCAAAAACAATCCTGTGAATGCTGGTTTTGGTATTTTAGAAACAACCTTCACAAAAATATAATTTGTTTTGCATTTATCTTATAAACGTCTTGGAAAAATCTTCAGCTATGCTGGAGCAGAACCTAATGTTGTTGAGAAAAGAGTAGTGTATGTGTGGATAAAATTTCTATTGGACTATCATGACAAAATAAGAGCAGATATGCAGTCAATTAACAAAAGTGCAGAGGCCCAGTGCCTGGGTACTTGACACTCCTAAGTTTGGGTGAAATGCACTGGTATCCTTCACAGCTTTCTCTGCACCAGCAGCCTTGATGTTGACTAGTAGCAAGTTTGTTGGACATCATTCAAGGATGACAGAGCAAGCATGACCTTGCAGGGGCAGTGAAATGGCTCTAGAGATTGTTGCCGTACAATAACCTTTAAAGCACAGAAACCCATGTACTGTCATCAAGGATGCACACATAGCTTCAAGATCTGTCCCATCCAGCTAAGAATACAATCCAGAATTTCTAAATTTGTAGGTTTATGATATATATGTAAGGTATGTGACAATACTCTTAGAGATGTTTGTTTTAAAACTCACTAAAATGTTTCTAAATTAGTTGTGTAGGCTATGCAGAATAATCCTGTACTGCAGTGTAGCATTTGTTCAGAGTGAACCATATAATTTATTTTCACAAACTCACACTACAAAACTATTTATACTATATTAAGATGTTTCTCTCTTATCGTATACAACCACCGAAAGGAGAAAGGGAGCTAATGTAGCTGTCAACTGTCAGCAATCTCTGTGCATCCCAGGATAAATGAATCCCCCAGGAGTAATTCTGCTGAAGTCACTAACAGATAAATTTGGGATCTTAGTTCAACTGTAGTTCTCTGGGGCAGAGAACCCTTGGGTTTTTTATTTTATTCTTTTACACGTAATAACAATCGCAAAAGGATCCTGATCTGTGATGTTCTTGTATCTGGATTCCGACACCCGTGTGTTCGATATACAATAGTAATACATACATAGAGTTATTTGAAAACATTTGACTTCTACTGGAAAAATATGTAGCATCTATATTACATATATATCATACATATTCATCTGCACTATATCTTGGGGAGGGATTATCCTTTTTAATCCACATATTAAAGAATTTCTTCATGTTCTTATGTAGTCTTTTAAATTTACAATTCACTTTTTTTAAAAAAACAAAACAAAGAAAGGAGAAACAATGAGAGGTGGCTCTAGTTTGCTTCAGGATGCACGTTTCAGCTTATGGTGCTTTACCATATCTCTCAAACCACACTAGTACTAGATATCTCCCTGTGGAAAGTAGCAATTACTTTCAATCTCTCTGATCTGAAGTAATCCCTGCTACATGCGCAGCTCATTGTGAGTGATGAGGGCCTACTGTTTGCTGAGTCTAAAACCAAATGATCTTTCACAAGCAAAATTTAAACTTGAAATAGGATTCTCTAGCTCCTGATTCCTACTCTATTTTTTCCGTGTACTTTATATATTCCCAAATAAGGTTCAGGCTGGCTACAGATGGTGCTGGTGTGTAATGAGACAGGCTCAGAAGCTGCTCTAGTTCCCAGGGGAGGGTTCTGTAATGGAACTAACTATGTATTGTCCACCTTATATACTAGATTTGATTTTGGACTATTTGCCCAACTGTGTTTGTTTATTGCTTAGCACTGGAGGGCTTCAATTAACTGTGGGTTGATTGAACATAGACTATGGAGTTAGGAGGAATGAAGCGTTTTTTTCTTCTGAATGCTGATGTAATCCCTTTTCTTTAGCTGACAGTTTAGCCCCTTCACCAGTAGAAACTGTTAGAAATAGTCTGGCATCTGCACGATACCAGTGAGAGATGGGGGGGTTTGACCCTTTGAACAAGCTCCACCTGATTTACTGAAAAGAAATACTTCCAAAGTTTGTAAGAACACAAAAACTTTATATGGTAAAACACTGTCAACTCACAGATGAGAATGGAAATTGCCATCTTTCATATGGGGAGAGGTTAATATGGAAGATTCCAGACATTTACTTCACATAGCATAGCAACGTATTTTCATAAATCCAAAACAAAAATTTAAATTTAACAAATCAATTACCAAAATCCAGATGCAAATTGAAGTTTTAAGATTTTTTTAGCTAATGAAAACATTCATCATTTTAGCAAAGCAACTCATCAAGAAACTAAAATAAGAATAAATAAATTGTTATCATAATAATCATGATAAAATTATTTGTAGTTACATTTAAACACACAGGTCTAGGAGAAGCTTCTGTTTTCTTGTCCGGTTTGATACTGCTGAATATAGCCATTATAGCTATAGCTTCTCATATTCAGTACAAAGATATCACCTGCTAAGAAATAGCATGAGACCTAAAAGTAGGTAAACAGTGCTGTTTCACCAGTATAGTACACAAATTCAGTTCAGCTACAAAATTGAAAAATTAAAAAAAAATTATATTACCATTCTCGATGTATCTGGGAACGAAAATGAGGAATCAGAATCCTAACAGACTGCTTCCAAATAGAGGGAAGAAAAATTACATTTTAATATGTAAACATTCACCTAATTAAGCATACTGACAAAAAGATCATTTTTAAGATGTCATACTTGTCAGTAACTATTGAACTTGTTCTTATTAGCTCTTATTGTATGGGTGCTATTTAACCTCTTAAACTATTGGTCTAATGCTAAAATAAGATTATATCCAGGGGGGAAAATAAATTGAGAAATTGAGAAATTACTTATAAATATTTATCTACGATATAAAATGTTTGTGTACAATTTTATAGAAATACATCTGAAGATAGATAGATAGATAGATAGATAGATAGATAGATAGATAGATAGATAGATAGATAGATAGATAGATAGATAGATGATAGAGATAGATAGATAGATAGATAGATAGATAGATAGATAGATAGATAGATAGATAGATAGATAGATAGATAGATAGATAGATAGATAGATAGATAGATAGATAGATAGATAGATAGATAGATAGATAGATAAACACATGTATGCCTTAGATACTACATTTCTTAGTATTTGTAATAGTGTAAAGTGCATGAAACTACATTCAGGGATCACACTGGGGGCTGGCAGAGTGATATTTTTCTAGTCTTTACCCACATCAAATCTACTCAGAGTATATTGGGGAGATGTACAAAATAAGATCACAGATGCTGTCTGAATATTTTGAGACCCCTTTCAGGGAGCTCTGTGACCCACTGTGCTTTTGAACTTAGTTTCCTGGTGGCAGAGGGTAAGATAGATAGATTCTGCTCACCCTACTGAGCTTAGTTCTTCCTTCACAGGGTAGAGATGGGATCTGTGGTGCTAGAGTGAACTGTCAATCATGTCAGAAGATATATATTTTCAGAGTGCAATACCCTCCCTCTGACTTTGGACAAGCCACATTAGGGAGATTATCATTACTCAGCATGCACCGTCTTGACACAGGAATGACTACATGTGGGAATGGACTGGGGGCACAAACCTCAGTGACAGTGCAGGTGGTAGGATGTGCTTTTTGAATTACACATAGAATATGTCTTAAAAGTATAGGTCTGGCCTGCCCTGCAGAATTAAAACCATTTTAGATAGGATGACAGAACCCATAGTGTAAGTATAAGCATACGTCAATGGAGTTTTTCCACCAGGTTAGCTCTCCCAAGAACATAAGCCAAGAAAAATGCTCTTCTGGCCACCTCTCTGCAGGTATGCTGACACGATGAAGTCAGCCAACCTCTGTGAAGTTTAGCATGCTGTTGGGAACAGCGCCCATACAGTGGCAAGGAAGCAGGAGGCAGGGAATAATGTCCCACAGCACCACCACTCACACCTGCTTTTACAGTGTTTCAAGTATTAGAAAGGAAATCTTGCAAACAAAGCAAAAGGCAGCAAGCAAAAAAGATGAAGTCTCTCCTTAAAATAAGTTTTGTAATGAAAGTTCATAATCCTCTAATGAATTGAAGAGGCCACTTGATTTCAAATAGTTTTTGTTTTTCCTTTCACTCTGAAATAGTTATCTACTCTTTTATGTTTTACATGACTGCACAGCACAGTGTATGGTCACTGAGAACTCTAATTTCTTTTTGTTTCCAGCAATAATAGCTTTGGAGAATTCAATCACAACTGAAAATTCAGAAAGCTAGTACCAGGCTATTAAAAGAAGGAGCTAGACTTAAAAGCACTTGTCAAAAAGGCAAAGTCATACATTCCCTTTCTCTATGACATGGTAAGACAACAGTGCATGCATACCAATGTTGCTGAATACTCATTTACCTAGTGAATGATTTAGTATCAGGTAAGTGCCTCACTTTTTGAAGTTTTTTTATGTGGTATCTTCAGACTTTTCACAGCCTTAACAAATATTGAAGTACTTCTTAGAGTTAATTCCATTTTGCAGAGAGGATAACTGAGGCAAACAAGAGTAGGTTCACAAAGAGAAGCTCAAATGCCTCCTTACCTGCCTTTGTCAGATACCAACTGCATCTCTGTTGCTCACAGAACCCAAGAGCTCACAGCATTTATGATCGTTATCTAAATAGGTTTAAGCTTCTCATCATCTTTTTCACACCCAGGGTAACAAAATTCACAAAATAGGTGTTCATCTATATCCCTACCTTTAAGGTGTGACAAGTATTGACTATAAACCCTTAAGCTAAGGTCCTTTTCCAACTGACTGCCATCACAAAGGGAACATGGGATCAGCCACATTTTCTCTCAGTCTGTCTTAATCAGGGCTATTTCATACTGAGGAGACCAGCTTCAACAGGAAGGACTGGGACCAACCCCAGAGTCCTTTAGTAGCTTTTGTTTGCAGTGGGCAGAGCGGCTTTGAAATAATCACTGAGCCACCTCACCCAGGAGCAAGGGCTCCTTTCCAGTCAGGTTTGTAAATCTTTGGTGGTATTTCCTACTTCTCAGCTTGGAAAACTGCTTTCTCCTCATGTTGGAGTTCTTCCTTGGAGCTCCTCTGTTTGGCACCCATTGTCTCATCCATAGCATAGAAGACCCTCTGGAGCCACACTGGGCCCAAGGAAGCTTCAACCACTGTATGAGACTTTCTCTCTGCTTGCCCCAAGGGGGAAAGCACTGGATAATAGAAAATATCTCATTTTAAAGTACTTTGCCAGTCATTACAGGTGGTATTTCAAGACCCCATACTAGAACAAAGAAATGTAATTTTGACCTCCCGATTCTGAAATCATAACAACATAATTAGTAAAATTAGGAGTTCTGTTACATTTTCTGAATTACTTTTGCCACTGGATTTTTAGCAACATGTCTGTTTAAATGTTCCTTCACTGGAGTTTTCGGAATAACCAGCAGTCACAGCCAGATTGGTCTTGCATGAACTGAATGAAGAATTTCCATTTTAAGGTCTTTTCTGCTTACTTTTAGGTTTTGTTGATGTGACTTTGTGTCTCTCTGTGTTTGAGGCTACTTTGGGGACCTCGTGCAGTAAGTTACAATGATGGAGCATGACAGTCAGAATAGCACACACTATTAGCTAGAGCTCAACTCTATTACAGTACTATGTTTGGTGACACAGAATCAAGAGACTCAAGGATACAAGGTCAAAGGTAGCAAAACATTACATTAA